>NC_056739.1:71333909-71468909 GCF_019279795.1 Protopterus annectens | reverse complement strand
ACAGAACATTCTGAAACAGGTTAGTAATTTGTACTGACGATGTTTATTGTATTGTGTGTTGCCACACTTATCTTTCCTTACTGGGTATGTGCTTTTTTTTTTTCTTTTTTCTTTTTTTCTTTTTTCTCATTTTTGTTGACTTCCAGTAGTCCTGAGACCTGTCAGCCTTAATTTCTGAGACACCTTTTTACCAGATGTCTGGAGGGTGTATCTTAAAATATCCAGAGCCACTACATTGAGGGCTGTCTCTAACTGTTCCCAGGCCACTGGACCTACAGCCAGTCATAGTATGATGTCATATCCTGCATTTCTTTTGGGGATTTTTCTTATGCCTCAACTTGCTCCTCCTTGCTGATCTTGTGAATTTAATTGTTGCAGGTGTTACCAGCTGTCGGTCCTATGCTTGCAATACCCTTCTTAGCTATAGCAATGCATCCTGCTTGGCAGGTCATATTGGTGTACACAACTTAACCTAATTTACCTAAAGTCATTTATATTATTCCTGGTCTGACAACATTTTTTTTCCGATTCTGGCATTATTGAGAAACCGACCCAATTGAATATTAATTCTTATTTAACTAGTTGAATAACAAACTAGCTCTCAGGGATGACCTATGTAGTCAGGGTTGGTGGCACACACTCCTTAAAAAGGCAGGTCACCAGAGGCATCCCATATGGTTCTGTTTTGGGGTCACTCCTTTTCAGCATATATTTTACTGATGTCTGGGCGAATATCAGGACTCTCTGGCTGATTAAGTCTGTAGATGACAGCAAACTCAAAGCTGTCATCAGCTGAACAGATAACATGCATATCCTCCAAAAGGGTCTAATGTTTAATTCATATAAACATCTCAGCTCAGTGTAGAGAAATGCAATATTGTTTGCTTTGGGAAATAAGAACTCCTTTGTACTTACCTTATAAATGATAACACCCCCCATCAAAATGTTTACTGTCATAAGAGATTTAGGTACATTCATGGTCAGCAAACTCTCTTTTCACCACTAGGTATCAGTTTGCTTAGTGAAATCCTTGTACCTGGTACAATTACTAACCAAAGGCATATCTTCTGAGTCCACTGAAGTTCTTGTCCATTTCCCTTTTCAGGGCCATAGTTAAATGATTTACTCTCTGGAAGAATAGTGCTGCAGCAACATTCTGCCAGTCGTCTACATCCTTATCTGCTTTCCCTCTTTTATAATCTGGTAAGAGGTTGCTGAAATTCTGAGTTGTCCATTTAAAATCATCTTTTAGTCGTTAGTCTGTTGTAATGATCCTGAGAAATTCTGTACTACGGTGTCCCCAGCAATACCAATTAAAATTTTAAAACAAGGATAAAATAAAGGAGCGTTTTTATTTTTCAAAAAGACCGCATATCATCAAGTAGTCACATTTCATTAATGCTAGTAAGCCTTTTGCCTCTGTTGAATGGGAACATTTTGGATTTGTTTAATGGATTTATAGAAATTTGTGTGTGAGTATAGTGTTTGGTTAAAAGTTCTGTTTAAATAAAAAAAATCTTCTTTTCTATTCTTCAACTGCATAAAGTTGTACTGGTGTATCATAAAAAACTGAAAAACATTTTGACAGGGTATAGCTGTATGTGCATCATATAGTAGTAGTAGTTTATGGTAATGAAGAATCAGAGGAGCTTCCTGTTGGGATGAGTCGTATTCTTGCACCAGCTAGAAAATATTTCCCCTTTTGCAGGTATGGTTTCTTAGTAGAAGGTGCCCTTGTTTACTTTAATACATGAAGCTCAATCTGAGAAAAAAAGTGCCTAAATGGGAACAAAGTTCTGTCATACAAACTGTTATATGAAGAATTTGAATGTTGGGCTGGATTAAGGATATCTTGCCCTGCATGAGAAGGTCCATTCTGTAAGGAAGTGTTTGGTAATTGTCCTTGGCCAAATCCATGAGAAGGCAGAACCAGTGGTGTCTAGGCCAAAAAGGGACTAGCAAAAGCATCTTTGACAAGTCTGTCTTTAGAAGAACTTTGGGTATCAGAGTAAAGGGTGAAGACATAGAATATTCCTGTTGGTAGGAGAGAAAATACATCGAATTTTCAAGGCCTTTTTGCAAGTTGCCCTGGAACAGAACTGTTTTAATTGTCTGTTGAGAAAGGAGGAAAACTGATTTACTTGAGGAGTTCCCCACAGATGGACAATCTCCTGGAAGACCTCTTGGTGTAGCATGGATTTGTGAGGATCTATCCTGGAGCTGCTGTAAATGTCTGCTCTATCGGAATGTTTGTGGCTTGCAACATGAGGTTGTTCTGCACTGCCAGTTCCTAGACAACTATGGGAAGTCTGTATAAGGGAAATGATTTTGCTCCCCCTTGTTTGTTTATATAGAACATCACTGTGGTGTTGTCTTTTATCAGTAACAATAGTCCAGGAATCCACAGCTGACTTAAAGCTTTGATAACGTTTGTTATGGTCATTATCTCCTTAAAATGTATATGCTTCTTCTTATAATGAGGCTCCAATATGTCCTGACCCTTGATAACTTGGGACATTGCCCCCCATGTGAAGTCTGAAGTGTCTATCCTGACTGAATGTGCAAGAAGAGGGGGAGAAAATGAGAGCCAAGGAATTAGCAAAACTTGATTGGCCCACCATAAAAGTTGCTTCTTGATGAAACTGAGCATTGAAATCTAGTAAGACAAGGGAAGAAGATGCTGGATCCAAATGGATTTGAAATACCATTGAATTTTATTCATGTACAGCGTGGCAAATGAAACCATTAGGATAGAGGAGCTCTTTTGAAGTGGACATGTTCTAATGGGCCAGATTCAGGAACTGAGCTAAATGTGATTATAGTTTGTTGGAGGGATATGGAAGGGACAGGTAGCTGTCTAGCAGACACCCTAAAATCACTAACTTATCTCAGTGGTATATAAACAAGATTTTTTTTCGGATCACCCCAGACTGCTGAAAAGAATTACGGTGTACTAAAGAGCAGCTAAGATATCTTGGACTGATGGACCCAAGATGATGAAATCATTTATGTATGGAAGCCCTGAAGTATGCAAAAGGCTATGATTGAGGGTTAAACACTTTATGGATACTCCTGGAGCAGTGAAAACAGCAAAAGGCAAAAATATAATCTGAAATGTAAAAATGTAATCTGATAAAAAAAGAATCTTAAGAAATGCCTGTGCATTTTGTGGCTTGGGATATGCAAGTAGGCATATTTTACATACATGGTTACCAGAAAAGTCTTGGGAAACAAAATGGGAAAATATTTTGTAAAGTGATCTTTAATTTTGAAACAAAAAGAAAGCTATGTAATTTTCAAAGGTCAAAAGTGGGTCTTCATATGGCCTTCTTTATGGGGGGCCAGAAACGATCTGGAATAAAACCTTCCAGTTTCTCACTTTTTGTATTATCTTTAGTTTAATCTCCTCCTGAAAAGACTTGAAACTGTTTCAAAATGTTCCACAATACCAACATGTCCTTTTGTAGATTTATCAATATCAGAGTAATTAATATCATATGCATGTAAAGCTAATGTTTATTGAGTACCATACCACTTATATCCAGGAATTTGGGAGTCCCTTATTTTCTTTGCCAGTGGCTCTAAATATGAGGTTTAACAAAGAGGAAAGAGGACAACCCTGCCCTGGTTCCTCTGTTCAAAAGTAGCATGTCAGAAAGACCCCCCCCCCCACACCCCTTAATTGTTGTCTCCAACCCTTCATTTGCCCGCCTTAGTAACCTATTATTCTGCCATTTCCCTACTAATATCCTAGCTAACTGCAGTGAATGCTTTCCCTGCATCAAGACCCAGAAACAGTAGCTGCATTTTCTCACATTCTATTTCCCTCATGGGTCGTCATTGTTCTTTTAATGTTGCCAAATGCTTGATTCCACTCCACAAAAATCACATTATTCTATATCTGTCAGTTTTGCAACACCTTTTCCATTCAGTTAGATAACATAGTTTTAAACATTTTAAGTCACCATTTAAAATTGAAGTGGGTCCATGTGAAGCTGGCTCTGAAGGGTCCTTACCTTCTTTGGGTAATGCAGCAACCACAGCTTTCTTTCAAGATGCTGGTGCTTCCCCTCTCCATTTAGAATACTGTTAAACAAAATATTCCAGCTTTTTGTCATTTTCTTTCCTCCCAACTTCCAAACTTCCACATGAATACAGTCTATTCCTGGAGACTTCCATGCTGACTGATTATACATCACCATTTTCATCTCATCACTGTTTATCTCAGCTGTTAATTGTTGAGCTTCAACTTCCTTTGTCCTTGACATAATTAAGTCTTCCATGAATATTTCTTTTGTGCGTTTTCTTTTTTTCCACGTTCTACCGCTTAATATACGTGTTCATAAAATATTTGCAATGTTTCCATGTCTCGTCATTTGCTCCCTAAGTTTGGTGATGACCTTTTGTGCTCCATGTTGCCTAAGTTACAGTGCTAAAAGTTTTTTTTTGCTCTTGATATTTTACCAGAAGTAGTTGTTTAACAGCAATCATTCTAAACTTGTACACATTATCCAGATCCTCCCTTATTTTCCCTTTAGCACACCACACTTGCTTCTCTTCTTCTTGCTCTGTCGGATTCCCTTATTCCTACAATAATTTACCTTTTTTAGCTCCAATCCATTATGTTATTCTACCATGTATTTAAACTCTAGATCTGAAGTAGGATATTCATTTGTCTGCAACCTGTGGGTTATGGATCTGATATCGGATCCGAACCGGCATGGTTTTCCAGCTATGGATCCAAGCTCTCAGCTCCTCCCCTCACCCATAATGCCCTGCTCTACCCTCATGACCTCAGATCTCGTTTGCCGCGCTGGTGACTGGATTTGTATTCATAGCTCTCAGCTAAGTGGTTATTTCTTACCTGTTAAATCAGAAAATTTAAAGTTTTTTGTGTATTTCTGTGTGAAAGTTTAGGTTTCCCTCTTTGATAGTTTTATTTAGAGTTAAATTAAGTAATTTTTTTCCCTCCCCTCGCTGTTGCGTAGAGTGTGTGTGTTGGGCCTGTGTGTCTGTATTTGTTTAAGTTACTTTTAGTAGCTTTATAGATTTGAATGGCTGATCAGCCCAAATCTATTTTTTCAAAATGCTCGAGTGTGGCCATAAGCTCTCACCGGCTGATGGCCACACTCGTGTGTTAAGTGTCTCGGGTTGGACACCTCACATCTGGTTGCTCCATTTGTGCAGGGTTCAACCCCAGGGCACTGAGGGAGCGGAGGTCCAAGCTTGTCTTGGCGGGTCTTTTACCGCCAGACTCGGCTCCGGCCTCCGCTCCTTCGGGAACAACTGTGGCTACGGTTATTCCCCCTGTGGCACCCCCTCCTGCTCCTGGGACTCAAACTCCCGTTTCTGGAGAGGAGAGAGATGCTAGAAAAAAGGACCGGAGGGAGAAGCACCACAAGCGGCGGGCCGAGACCTCTGTTTCGGCCCCGCCAGCCAAGCGGCTTCTCCCGGCTCCGTTGGCTCGGTCTCCTCCTTCTCGGCCCGGTCCCCTGTGTGCTTTTCACCGGGTCCTGAGGAGGAGGAGACCCGATCTCCGTCGAGGCTATCGAGGAGGCACTCCAGGCCTACCTCGGTAGCCTCGTCGAGATCTACATATAGCCTTTCTGATGCTGATCTGGACCGGATGATGAGAAGGTTCATCCAGGCCCAGATGCAGATGGGAGGGTCTTGCCTCCCTCTGGGGAGCTCAACACCCTTTTAAGCCTATTGCTCCTTCTCCGACCCGCTATCCGGGTTCGGAGCAGCTGGAGCCGAGCAGCCGAGCCGGGGTGGGTCGGCGCCGATAGTACTTGGTACCGGATCCGACCCTGCCTCGAGTGCGCCGGATCCGACCTCGGAGCCTGGATCCGAGCCTCGGATCCGGGGATCAGTGCTCCTTTGGCGCCGTCTGTGTCGGAGCGCACTGTCCTTCGGATCCGGCGCCGGCGCCGCTCCGTCCACTCTTCGGATCCGAGGGGAGCCGATTGTCGGATCCTTTGGTCGAGGTCGGCTCCCCTTCGGCTTTTGATGTAGTGGAGAGGGCTCTGTTGAGGGTCTCCGGACCCCGGCACTTGTTCCGCTCCGCCCCGCTCCCTCTGCACTGGGCCAGGCTTCCACCATCCGGCCCTGGGACAGCCCGCTTCTGTGCCCCAAGTTGCTCCTATGGAGCAAATTGCTGCTTGCGAGGACTCCTCTGACAGCCCCCAGAGGATGTCCTCGCAAGCATACGTGCAAAAGGAGGCACATTGACTCCCGAGTCTCTCACAGAAGACACGGACTTGGAGGAAGGAAGGCTCCCCACGGTCACCCCCGAGGATGTCTCATTTGGAGACATCATGGAAATGCTCCGTATAAGGGGTGGTCTGCCCCAAGTCTTCCTCGGACGAGTCCGTGTTCTTGGAGGCATTTGAAGCGGGCCCGTCTACCTCTTGGGTGTCCCCTGCCGACCCCTGGTGGACCTTATTACCACCAGGGCGTGGAAGGAACCGGACACCGTGGAGCCAATTCCCAAGAGACCGGATAGGATCCTTAGTCCGCCATCCGACCGGGCCCATTGGAGTAAGGGGCCGCCGGTAGATGCCATGTTGACGGGCGGCCACAAAGAGGAACTGGCTCAGGAGAGTCCCTCAGTCCACCCACCGAGCAAGGAGTCTCGGATGATGGACCGCTTGGGAAGCGGATGTTTAGTTCGGCGACCTTCTCGGTAAGGGCGCTGAACTATTTGGCACATGTCATTAGGATGCAGCGAGATCTTATTAAAGAATACGCTGCATCCCCGAGTCCATTTCGGAGGAGGACAGAGTTCTGCACTCCACCCGTATGGCCACTCTTAGGTCAGTTACTAATACTTCTATGCGGCTACTCTCCCATGCAACGCAAGGCGCCGCTAGAGCTGCGGGGACAGGACTGGTCACTAGACGCCAGGCCTGGCTCCGTCACTGCGATTTTTCTGAGCCCTTCAAAGCGCCGCTTGCGAACGCCTTTGATGGTTCTGCTCTGTTTGGCAAGACCGTTCGCGAGACGTTGACCCAGAGCGAAAAGGACGGAAGACGCTGTCTGCCGTCGAATCCGCTTCTCTGCACCCCAGAGGCCCTATTCTAGGAACCAAAAGGGTCAGAAGAAGATGTGGTTCCGAAGTCGCAGCAGTCCCAGCCTGCTCCGGACAACCAGTCCTTCCGTGGCAGAGGAGGACAGGGAGGACGCCACCCTAGAGGCAGAGGGGCTCCCAGAAACTTCGGGTCCAGGGAACCTTTCTCTGAACGGCCGCGCAGCAACCCTGAGGGTTGCCCGACTGCTCTACTCTGGAGGCAGTCGGGGACGTTCGGGCACCTAGCGGCATGGGAGTCCATAACATCGGACCGCTGGGTTCTCCAAATCATATCCAGAGGATATCGCATTCCTTTCCTTTACCTTCCAAAGTTGAAGTCCCTCCCAGACGCCCCACCCGGTCAACGGGAGGCCGCTTTGGCAGAAATTGGCCATCTGCTAAAGAAAAGAGCCATCCAGCCCGTTCCCCAGACCAGATCGGATCAGGGTTCTACTCCAGATTCTTTTAGTGCCAAAAAGACGGGGAACTAAGACCAATCCTAGACCTCTCTCTCTTGAATCTGGCAGTCCCCAAAGAAAAATTCAATGGTCACTCTGCAATCTATTCTCCCCTTCTGGGAGAAAATCACTGGATGTGCTCGATAGACCTCAAGGACGCGTACTACCACATCCTGATGGACAGGCGCTCCAGGAGGTTTCTCCGCTTCGGCTGGGAGCCAGTCACTACCAGTTCCGGGTCCTTCCCTTTGGTCTCACCACAGCCCCCAGGGTGTTCACCAAAGTATTAGCAGTGGTAGCGGCCCACCTGAGGCTTCAGGGGGTGCAGGTCTTTCCCTACCTGGACGACTGGCTTCTTACCGCCCCAACAAGGCATCTACTTCTATTGGCGCGAGACTCCTTTCTCCATCTTGCTCCCTTTCTGGGCATCACAATAAATACAAAAAAGTCCAACCTGGCGCCCACACAGCTCTTAGATTTTATAGGGGCCAGGCTAGACACAAGGAGTTTACGAGCCTTCCTCACTGCGGACAGAGTTCTAAATCTGCAGCTCCAGGTGCGGGCCATTCTCCATTCAAGTTCTGTTCCGACGGAGTTGGTCCTGAGGGCTCTAGGGTCCATGGCATCAGCTATAGAACTTCTTCCTCTTGCCAGGCTCAATATGCGCATTCTACAGTGGACACTCTTAGTACAGTGGTCATACCTTGCTCTCCCCATGCATCATCCCATAGCGATCAGCAAGGCTTGCAAGCGGTCCCTCTTGTGGTGGCTCCACTCCCCGGATCTCCACAAAGGCCGCCCATTTTGTGCTTCTCCCCCTCTCGCCACGGTGACCACGGACGCCTCCCGCCTCGGGTGGGGGGGGCACTTTGCGGGCCGGACCGTCCAAGGCACGTGGAACGATTCAGAGACCTTACTGCATATCAATGTTCTAGAGATGAGAGCAGTGCTCTTAGCGTTGCTAGCACTTCAGGACTTTCTTCCCTTGGGAACAATTGCAATTCAATCGGACAACATGTCTGTTGTCTGGTACATCAACAAGCAAGGGGGAACAAGGTCTTACCCTCTTTGTCGAGAAGCCATGAGAGTTTGGGAATGGGCAATCTCCACCAATCGCTTTCTAATAGCAACGCACATTCCGGGTCGGTCCAACATCCTAGCGGACAAGCTCAGTCGCACCATTCTGACCCCTTACGAGTGGTCTCTCAATTGTCAAGTAGCGGAACGCATATTCGCACGGTGGGGAACCCTTCATGCGATCTTTTGCTTCTCCCTCAAACACCAAGTGCGACAGTTTTTCGCTCTAATACCTCCTCCGGAGGTACCCCAAGAGACGCTCTGGTGCATGCTTGGCCACCCGGTCTTCTGTATGCCTATCCACCCTTGCCTCTGATGCTCCAAGTTCTTCAGAAAGCCTCTCGGGTGGGTTGCAGAATGATTCTCATTGCTCCGTTCTGGCCTTGACAGATCTGGTTCCCCTTCCTAAGGTCTCACTCGGTGAATCCTCCTTGGATTCTAGATCCCATCCCGGATCTGATATCCCATCCATCCTGCATTCCTCCTCCGAATCTGGACAACCTGAAGCTGACCGCTTGGCTGCTCCAGTTCCACTCTTGATTAGGACTCGGTATTTCATCACCGGTTAAGGCAATTTTGGTGGCAGCTCATAAACCATCCACTAGAAAGGTTTACCAAGCAAGTGGAAACGTTTCTATGTGGGCGGAGCGGCAAGGCCTGAATCCCTTCACGGTTCCTCTTCCTTTAGTGCTTGACTTTCTAACCACTCTCTTTAACGATGGTGCCAGCAGTTCCACGGTCAAAGTACAACTGGCGGCAATTTCTCACTATCACATTGGCCATGACTCTAATCCTCTTATGTCAGCCAAATTGTGTAAAATTTTTCTTAAAGGTACTTTTCTTCTCAGGCCCCCTATAAAACAAGCAGTTCCTCCTTGGGACCTCTCTCTGGTCCTACAGGCCTTGACCGCCCCTCCTTTCGAGCCAGCGGCTACGGTGGATCTCAAATTCTTGTCCTACAAGACAGCCTTTTTGGTAGCCATTACATCGGCCAAGAGAGTTTCTGAACTTCAAGCATTATCAGCTAAACCTCCTTACTTGGTATTTCATACGGACCGGGTCTATCTCAGGACCAACCCGTCCTTTCTTCCTAAAGTCGCTTCTGAAGCAAACATCAATCAGTCCATTAACCTCCCTGTTTTCTTCCCTAAATATGAAAACAAAGGTGAATATAGGCTACATTCACTAGATGTTCACAGGCAACTTAGATTTTATCTGAACAGGACGGCTGGTCATAGGCAATCCGACCAGCTGTTTATTTCCTTTGCAAAATTCAATTTGGGCAAGCCAATCTCTAAAGTTTCTCTGTCCCGCTGGATTTCACAGTGCATCTTATTGGCTTATCAAGCTTCAGGAAGGCCCGCACCGGAGGGTGTTCATGCCCATTCAACCCGGTCAGTATCTACCTCGGCAGCCTTCAAGGCTAGGATTCCTCTAGATGATATTTGTGCAGCAGCCACGTGGGCTTCATCTCATACGCTTATTTCCCACTATAAGTTGGATCTTGCATCTAGGGTAGAGCATCCTTTGGCTCCTTGGTGCTCGGAATATCCTTCCATGATGGCCGCCCAAGATTCAGGTAGCTGGGGACTCTGTCCCACAGGTTGCAGACAAATGAATATCCTACTTCAGATTTAGAAGTTATGTACTCACCATAACGTTCCATCTGAGTAGGTGTATTCATTTGTCTGCAACCATCCCGCCCTCCTATCCCCCTGGCCTTTCAGTTTCCTGCATATTCTATCTTACCCTTTTTAGGGTGTTGTTGCTTTGGCAAACTCGATCTGAGGTCATGAGGGTAGAGCAGGGCATTATGGGTGAGGGGAGGAGCTGAGAGCTTGGATCCATAGCTGGAAAACCATGCCGGTTCGGATCCGATATCGGATCCATAACCCACAGGTTGCAGACAAATGAATACACCTACTCAGATGGAACGTTATGGTGAGTACATAACTTCTAATTTCATGTTATCCTGCTCACTAGCTATCCCATCTGAAAAAATTCTATGTTCCTTAATAACTCTGAAATCATTTCTACTACCCATTACTTAAATTGTTCTCTTTTTAACAGGTAAGTATGAAAGTCCCAATGTGTCATCAATCTTTAGATTGTATTGGTACATGATCCAAAATTATTGGATAAGTCTCAAAGCTTTCAATTTGGTACTCATTCCTGCAAAATGAAATTTCTGTCCAGTATAGCCCAATTATTATACTTTGGAGAATAATATGTACAGTTGGTATGAGCTTCTAGTACTGAATTCACATCTTCCTTAACAAATGTTATCATATATTTCTTCCAGAATATACCCTCATTTGTTATAATGGCCTTGTAGGTTCCCCTGATTAACCCTTATTATTGGCTAACCAAGTTGTATTCCCCATAAAATTGACTTTGTCAATGCCAATGCATTGGATCAGCTGGTCGACACTCCTACAAGAGGTTAAAATGTCCTGGACCTGGTTCTAACCAACATGAGTAGCCACTGTAGCACTCCTACAGTGTCATCCTCCTTGGTAAGATCTGACCATAAAGCTATCACTTTTGAAGTCACCACCTCCTCTGACTTCCCCCTTGTCAGGGTCAAACGAAAAAACTTTTCCAGAGCCAACTACAATCTCCTCAGAGTAGGTATAAGTAGCTTCACAGCCACTGTCCCTTCAGTTGGAATTAGCACTAATGTCCAAGCCTACACCAAAAAACTATATATATGACACCTACATAGCTACATGGACTCAGCAATACCTGACAGGACTAAATCATCTTCCTCAAGGAAGAGTAAACCTGTATGGTGGACAGCAGCAGTAAACAAACTCTATAATAGAAGGAAAAAATTGCTGTCCAGGGCCAAGAAGGAGCAGGTGCCAAGTTGGAAGCAATGTCTCCTTTGTTTGAACAAACAAATAAGGTCACTGGTGAAATCCTGTAAGGCTAACTTTGAGTCCAAATTGGCAACATCCACCAAGGACAGTCACAAGGCCTCTTTTACATATGCCCGCAATCTCAAAGGCAACATCCAAATCTGCTTTGAACTCATGGTCAATAACACCACATACACAGACACCATAGATATAGCCAACCTGCTGGCAGACAGGTTCAGTGAAAACTTCACCCCCCCGTCCCCCATCAGTAAACCAGAAAATCCCCAGCACCTGCCCCCCTCATCACCGGGGAGCAGGTCCTTCCTTAATGCCCTCTCACAGGCAAAAAATACAGTCTCCATGGGACCGAATAACATCTCTGGCTGTATCTTACATGAACTCAGGCATGAGCTCTCAGCTCCATTAGACACCCTTTTTAACCAAAGCCTGAGCCCCGGCTTCATCCCAGCTGAATGGAAGAGAGCCACTATCCTCCCTCTACACAAAGGTGGAGCGTCCACTGACCCAGGCAATTATAGGCCCATCAGCCTATCTAGCCTGATCTGCAAGGCCATGGAACACATTGTCATGGACTTTATAAACAAGGACATTGGCAACCTCCAAATGCTTCACCCCACACAGTTTGGTTTTGTCAAAGGGAGATCATGCCTGTTAAACTTGGTCGACTTCTTTGAAACAGTCACCAATGCCATGGACGAGGGGAAGATGGTTCACACTGCCTACCTGGACCTAGGCAAAGCCTTTGACACTATTCCCCACTCAGGCATAATAAATAAACTCTCCCAGCTAGACATCAACTCAAATGTTACTAGATGGGTAGCTAACTAGCTCACTGATAGAACCCACTCAGTCAAAGCAGGGGAAGCCACCTCTAGTAGTAGACCTGTAATGAGTGATGTACACCAAGGATCAGTCTTGGGGCTTCTAATGTTTGGGACATACTTTTCTGAGGTGCAAGCCAAAACCAGTGGTCTGTGGTTGACCAAGTTTGCAGATGACTGCAAGCTGGGCACTGTCTTAAATTCCCCTAGTGATGTGAACATTCTCCAAAAGGGCCTTACCCAAACTAATGACTGGTACCAGAAGCATGGCCTCAAACTGAATGCCAAGAAATGCATCATTATCCCCTTTGGGGAGAATGTCATCCCCGCTAATTATCACATTAATAACAATGTACTAAGCATGCAATCATTCGTGAGGGACTTGGGCACCCAGGTTGATAGCAACCTGACTTTTGACCACCACATTGCCTCCATTGTATGGAAGGCTTTCTACATGTCCACCTCATAAATAAGGGTATTTCATCCAGGAACAAGGAGGTCATAACATCCCTGTACTCCTCCCTTATCAGACCCATTATTAAGTACAATGCCCCATTCGGCGTGTACCTTGCCAAGCACATGCAGCAGTCGGAGAAACCAGAGAGGTTCCTGTCCAGGAAAATCCATGGTCTCAAACACCTATCCTATACAGATATGCTAAAAGCCCTGTCCCTCTACTCAGTCCCATACACACTGCTCAGAGGTGACCTCTGTCTGGCATACAAGGCCATTTCAGACACAGCCTTGATGGAGTTGCTGCATATCCGTAAGACAAACTCCACTCGCGCAACCTGCACGAAAAGCCTTAACCTGGTCTATGACATTAATAGAACTTGTTAGTGGGATAGATTTGTGTTCCAAAGACTCCCCCATCTGTGGAATAGATGCCCTCTCCATGTCAAGCAGAGTACCTCTATAGCCCTGTTTAAAAGGAACCTGGACAACTGGATGGGAAACAGAAAATATGCCCCTGGGATCCCACCTGTGTCTCTGCTGGACAGGGGAAACAGGTGCTGCCTTTGAGGGAACATGGGCGAACTTCTAGGCTAGGCTTATAAGGGCCAGTAGCCTAGTATCATCCTATGAACCAATGAACGTAGGGGCAATTTTAAATATTACTCTAATTCACATGAAAACAGGTTGTACATCACCATGGATTTTATGAGCAATAAGAAGTATGAAACTCTCCTTGATTTACCAGAAGAAAATAAAAAAAAGTTATGAGGGACAGAGCAAAAATATAAAGCAAAATCAGGGATCTCCTGGAATGTCAGGGACATCTGAGATGTATGCATAGCATTGGTATCTTTTACAGTTATGCTGATTTACTTATCGGCTTAAGAAGTTTACCAGGAGAGCAGCATATACAAGTAAATTCTGAAAAAGTACCAGTGATACATGCCTCAAGGAAAGAACAGGTACCTCTCCAGGGAAGACAAAAGGGAAAAAACTAAACTAAAGAAAAGCTTAGATGTCATTAAAAAGCACATACAGGCAATATAACTTGTTAGTAGTATGGTTTCTATTGTAAAACCAAGAAACAATTCACATCTGTGTTTATCTGCAAGATTTGGATAAAGTTGCCCATTGCTTACAGTTGAAGTGTTTAGAGAACTGCCACCTTCTTAGTTGTTTTCAGTACTAGAAATACAGCAGTGTAATTCTGTGTTAGAAAAATAGCATTCTGACAGATAAACACACACACACACACACACACACACACACACACACACACACACACACAGCAATACGGATACAGAAACATGGCAATTTTAATTCCTCATTAAGTACATTAATGAATATTATTCATGATCACAAACAGTCTTTTTCATGTATTTATGTATCTTATTTCTCAAATTATCTTTTTAAAATCAAAATATTCTTTCTATCATGTAAAATATTATAATAACTTCATAAGTTTAGTTTTAGGAACCTGAGAAGTAAGCTTCCTGTACAGCCTGGAGCTGTTTAAGCAGATTCATTTTATTGATAATTTAGTTTTGCGTAGGAAGGTAGTACCACAGTATAGAGCCAGTTGCTCAAACAACTGAATAAGAGCACTGAAGTTTTAGCTTTTACTTCTACACTGGTACATTCATAATATTCATTAAAGTGCTCAGCTGGGAATGTAAGTCAGCCTGTTTCTACTTCCTTTTTTGTGTTATTTCTGCACACTCCATGCAACAGCTCAGTAATCTCTGTTGTTGTATTCTGGAAGATGAGGCCAGATGAGGGAAACTCCAAATTGTGTACATTTAATATATCATCAGGAAGAGAGTTTCATTAGACTTTCATTCATTCTTTAATTACTGATTTATCCAGTTCAGGGTCATTCATACAGAGATGTTTATCCTGCATAGAGTAAAATCCCACCATAGGTTGTATACTTGCATATATGCATACATACACACTCTAGGCTGACGCACCTATAGGCAGTTTAGAGGTTCGCCAGTTGCCCTATATATTTAAGATTTTCAATAACTTGGAACATCCATTTTAAGTCTGCACTGGGAGGATGTGCAGATTCCAGACAAAAGGCACCCCAGCTGAGAACTGAACTGGAGGACCAAATGCCATAAGGCACCAGTGCTGAGTAGTGCATCATTGTTTCTCTTTATTTCTTCAGCGCTGAAGGTATTCCAGACAGCTTGCTGCACAGAAAAACAAAGTTCTGTAAAGTGTTGTAGACATAACTGATGGCAAGTAAGTGTAGGACAGCACAACGGCAAGAGACTGATACAACCATTACATAGATTAAGACGGCATGATTTCAAGTTAAATAGAAGCAATAATGCTTTGTCTGGTCTCACCAGAGTTTTTTCTTACTTGTAACAGAACACTTTGAACCATTTTATGAATTTCTGCAGTTGATAAGGGAGATGCACACAGGGACCAGAATGAGAGTAAAATTGCAAGGAAGTTTATATGAAAAATTGAGGTGATTTGGAGGAACCAGACACGTTCCCACCTTCTCCACTGTTGTTTCTACTCCATCTAAAACCTCTAGCTGCTGCCTTTTGGCAGTCTCTGGTAAGGAGTTATTGGTGGGGAAAGAGAAAACTCTGTGTGGCACTGCATGGTGAGGACATGGATGTCTTTCTTAAAATTTTACAATATTTTGGAGACATAGCAAGTTATAAGATAAATGAAGAGAAGACAAATGTACTAGGGATTAATCTGTTAAACAACAGTGAATGGGTGGAGACGAATCCTCTGTGGTAGGATATAATCTAGGAGTGTGGCTAAAGGGGAACTATGAAGAATCAGTACAAAAGTCATATGAAAGGAAGGGTTTTACAAAAATACAGAAAAACTTAAGGAAATGGAAACAGTTTGAATTTGGACATGGATCAGAGTTCAGTTTTTATATAAGCATGTGCTCCCATATATTTTATATTTAGGGCAGGCATTTTGGTTGCCTCTAGACTGAACAATAGTATCCAAAGTTAGGGACTGGATAAAGGATTTTTTATGGGCATGATATAAAGCAAGACTCAGATGTAAGAGAGTAGTGATGGCTAAACAGGAAAGAGGATGGGAAATCCCAGATATTTATAGACATCTTGAGATTCTTCAGCTGTTTTATTTATTTTGGAAAAGGTTTGGGTTAATGAAAGATTAAAAATTGGCATAAGATGTATAAGAGAAACAACTGATTAGGGCAGATAGATTTCTTAAGAGCAATTTGGTGAAAAGAAGCACAACCTCTAACAGCTCCTACAATATAAATATAGATCCTTTGGGGGGATCAAGTAAGATATTTCCAAGTAAAATACTCTCTCCATACAAGGCTGGATGAGAAGTAGGTTGAAGTGCTCATTAGCTGGTAGACGGAAATGGCCAATCACTACACACTGGGACCAAAAAGTGATGGGGACACACTAATGTGGTGTTATAAGGCACAGGTAAGATTCAGTTTACCACAGGGCTATTTCCTTGTATACAGTTCTTTACTAATGGAGGTTAAAATGGAGGTTTATCTGTATATACATCCTAACTTTATTTCTAGCCTCTAGCTAGATATCGGTATATCTGTTCATTACTATGTTTCATATTGTAGCGTTTTCACCTCACAGTAAGACGCTGGCTGGTTCGATTCTCAGCTAGAGCGTCTTCTGCGTGGAGACATGCGTGAATGGTCGTACCTTCGTTGAAGGTTGTGCATCAGGGCTGGTAACTCGGCACGTAAAAATCAACTACTAATCATTAGCGGACCGGAGTTCCGCTGTGGCGACCTCTAACCGGGAAAAGCTGAAAGACACAACAACTATGTTTCATATTGTATGTATAGCTAATGTTTGCTGCAGTATGTATTATTTGCTGTTGTATGTATATTCGATTGTTCTTCATGTACTCTGCTGCTCATTTATTGTTCTGTGGAGCTTTTCTTTCAAGGCCTCCACTGGAAAAAGACCTGTGTCCAGTTGGAATTTCCCAGAAAACTAATGTAAATAAATAAATAAAAATCTTAACTGAGGGAGATAGGCTCAAGATGCCTGGCCAGGGATCATGAAATAGATTTCAGAGGTTAGAATAATTCAAAGAATGGAAAGGAGGAGAAATTTTGATACTGTACATATTGCTAGTAGTAGAGGATGAACAGCATGAATTGGATAAACTAAAGTGGGAATCATGCATAATGATAAACAACGGAATTATTTGGGGGGCTATATTAATGATAAATATTGGAGTAAGCACAGCATGGACCTTATTGATGTATTCTTTCTAGTTTCTAAGAAGTTGAAAACTAAAAGTTAGAAACAGTCGGATCCTCCTGTGCTGGCAGATGTTAAAGCCTTGAAAGGAAATTCCAGCACTGTGCAATCAGCACAGAATACATTATTTGGGCACATGGAAATAAAACCTAAATGGTTTCACCTTAAAGCCTTTGTCTGTTAATAGCACTCTTGTTGGGGTGAGATTTAAATAACATTTACAAACATTAGGTAGTTTGAAATCACCAATAAAAAGTATCTTTCCAGAAAGTGGAGTGCCCCCATAGCTTGTGGTATAATCCACCATGTTTATCTTAATATAGTAAAAGTGATTGCTGGCTTCAAATGATGGAGGTATAAATGTCTTAATGAGAAAGGCTGGAGTTAAGCACAAGTGGAAATGTATTAATTTAATTATTCTAGATTCTAAGAATTTAATAACTTAATTGATGGAACCAGTTGGTTCCTTCTACACTGGCAGATATTAAAACTCTCCCCCTCATATGTATATTCATGGGTTTATAGTCATTTAAGCTTAGCCAAATTCCCTTTCAAAGCTGAGAATCAAACCTTGGACCCTGTGTCTGTGAGGTAAATACCTTAAACATTATGCTAATCCCCAGTCCCTTAGCAACAATTGGAATAATGGGTGGGACACATGAGTAAATGGTTTCCATGATTTCAGCATGTAGATACATCCAGAGAGGGCTGTGAGTAGCCCCCCTTATGCAGGAAGGTATTGAAATATAAAACAGTGGAGATGGCTACAAGCAGTTGTTTCTCTAACATAATGTTATTTAACCTGATATCTGTCTTAACATGAGATGACAGTTGTTAATATGTGGATTTGTGGACATGTGTATTTTTGTATTTAATTGTTTATTTTCCTATAGTAATTAATGCACATTTAGAGTATTATATACAGATCAATGATTTTTAATATTTGTACTTTTCAAAAAAATTTGTTTTTCTTAAATAAGTAATATTTATAAGAACCATAAAACTTATTTTCTCCTTGTGGACAGATTTTTGGGCTTTTAAAGGCACCATTTAAGGAGAGAGGAAATGATGGACCATTACTGAAATTAGAAGAACTCTGTGATCAGAAGAATGCTCCTTACCAGTATATGTTCCGTCTTTGCTACCGGGTGTTGCGCCACTCACAAGAGGACTACAGGAAAAATCAGGTAAGTATGAAGGAGGTGTGCAGTCTGTTGATGCAATGTCTTGAGTATGCTGTAAACTAAAGAGGCACAATGGTGAATTTTGGGAAATAATATGACCCAAGTGTGTCTTTGTGTGTAGGTGCTGGGGGACTTTGTGACAAATAAAAATATCTGCATGTTGACCCTTCTGTGGGGCAGTAGCTCTAAAAAGTATTTTGAGGTAGTTATCAAACATGTCATAAGTTTAAATCTGAAGTATGTTCTTGCTTTGTAAATTAAAATATTTCCTACCACAGGTCATAGTAATTTACATTTTAAAAGAAGTTGCTCTGTGGAACATATGTACAGTGGCTGTTAATTTTTTTTTAATCTTTTAAATTTAAAAACAATCACTTCTAAAATCATGCATATAAATCAGGTTGTGTCTGAAGTGAGTCCTGAGATCTTACTTGATTTAGAGTAAATACCCATCCCCACATTTTTTGCAGTTTTAACTACTGGCATATACTCTCTATTAATGTCTGAAATTTTCCAGGTTGAGCAACCAGTGAAACACATGGATCTCTTCACCTTAAACATCTGTTTTGGCTTAACTTTTTATACGCAGGAGATAACAATTAAAGTTAATTGCAAGAACTGACAGGAAATTAGTCAAACCTTTCTTGTACTTCATTGACAGAGAAACAGATGAAATCATATGCTTTTATGACATGCTGGTAATGGGACTGTCTCTTTCCTGTGAGTATAAGCCATTTGTGGTCATAACTGGAGTGGTGATGAAGGGCATTTTCTTTTCTGAGAAGCAGACCCACTTTTCATATAAGAAAAGGTCAGTAGCTTGGAAAGATATGGAGGAATATTTGTGGGAGGGAAGGAGGGCGAAGGGAAGGTTACAGAAGCACAGAGACAAAGATAAAACACAAGACATAGAGACAAAGGGGTGACACAAAAGGTGGGAATAGCAGTAGATGGATACATACAAATGGTGGACTCTTGGTAATGGAGAACACTGGATAACAAGGTAAGGGGTGTGGCACACAGTGGGGGATAGGGCAGGGTAAATGGTGGATACCACACTGTCCTAGAGGGCAAACCACATGTGCAGGCCATACCTATGACAACATGATGGTCAGGGCCTGTTGATCACTTAGCTCAGCTAACTATGTCCTGTTTTGCTCCATTTTGTTGGGGCAGGCATCCTGATGTTAACACAGCTCAGACATCTCCTATCTACTGTAGTGATACTGGGTATCCCCTCAGGGCCGCTATCAGAAGAGAAGCATACCCCCTCCCCCGAGAAATGGCCACAGAGGCCACTACCGATCCCTCTAGGTCACCTTCAGCAGGGTGATTACTGTCTCCCTACAGAGAGGCTGGACTGGCATTCGCTTGTATCCTGGCTCTAGGAGCATAACGTGCACAGGCTGAGGTGATGACTGCAGCTTGTGTCCCAGCACTACAGCAAGACCTACAGAAGAAAGAGAAAACTAAAAGAAAACTAATAAATGCACATATATGTTACGCATACTGTTAAGACTATACAGTAATCTACATCTCATACAGTATATTTAATATCTTACAATGATTAAAAGTGGCATCAGATGGATACAATAACAGTTGAACCAAATGTTTAATTTAACAGTTTTGTAAACAAGTGTTTAGAATATATAAAGAGGATGTAATGATATGGAAATAATACAGGAAGAAGGGATTTTAGGGCTAGAGGTAGGAGAAGAAAAAATATTAAGAATAGCTTTTTAGTAAGTAATTGGGAAGAGAAATATGGTATTAAGATAGTTTAAGGAAAGAAAAAGTGTATTGATGGATAAGGATGGAAGAAAGATAATTCTTTTAGATCAGATGTGTGAAAAGGGTTGGTTAGCTTTGTGAAAATGATAAGGACTAAATACTAAATCTGTTAAAGACATATAGTTAGCAATGGTTGATAGAGTTGAAAGTATTATTTTAGCAATCATCCACAGTTGGGTTTGGGTAACACAGGATTTACCCACAGTTGGTGCAATTTGATCATGAGGGCAAATCCTGAATGATCAAACAAAGCCAACTGTGGATAAATCCTGTGTTACCTACACTCAGGAGTGGGGTGTAGCTGCTGTACAATGCCATTATTTAAGAAAATAAAAGTCTTAGTTTTTCTAAATAATGTCATTGTATAAAAGAACTTCAGTGCTCTTCTGCTGGCTTCTGGTAATCTGGGGCATACAATACATGTACTGAACATGCTCTGCCTGTACCTGCCAGTGGTTAAACAGTATATTGCTATACCTATTGTTTTTTTAATCCCAAGTTGATATTTGCTTGTGTAATATTTTTGATATGCTCTTTTTAACAGATGGTGTTTTCCTGGCAAATCAGTGACTGAAGTCACTAAATAGTAATATAGATTTGCATTTCTGAGAAGGAAAAGGTTGAGAGCTGGCACAGGCATCATAAAGTTTTTTTAATGTGTTGTAAGACTATATTTATTAATAAGTAATGTTTTCTCTTGAAAAAAATCTGAAATTTTATGAGTGACAGGGCAAAATTATGATGGGCAGAGTATGTCAAATGTCAGCAGGTCACCTGTGGCTGATGATGGTAGCATGTACCTCGCGCAGTCAGATGACACAGTGACTGTCAGGAACATTGTTGGCCTTGCACACATCGCTTACAAACAAGGATCCTGAGGCTGAACTCCTACCTCAACAGTGTTTGATAGACATCTTGTTAATATGAGCCCCAGCAAAACTTCACAGGCATTCCCAGTTCAGTATGGCGTCTGTGAGCCACAGTGCATCTGATGTACATGAACACCCCACTTGGAAAGGTGTGGTGGTCTCTGGTGCCACCAAGACTGATCTGGGTGCAACACTTGCCATTAATTAGGTGCATGTGCCGGTCAGTGATCCAGGCAAAGATAACTGATACAACATTCTGAAAATGGTAAGTGTGCTGTGCAGCCAGAGGGATGGCATGAAACAACTGCGTTGCCCCTAGGAAGACTTTCAGTGCCTACACAATGACATGGAGTATCAAAGCAGGAATCATTTGATGCTGCTCAAGTCTCTGTTGCCTAGCATGGCACCCACTGGTGTGTCCATGATGGAGGTGATAGCCATTTATCAGTATACCTTTGCATATCTTGTTGTCCATGGCTTTGGAATGATCCATGTGGAGGTGCCAGCTCATAGACTGGGCTTACCCTGATAATTAAGATGGTTTCTAAAACAGTATCACTGTCAGCAATAACCACAGAAGCCATCACACCTGGCCATGGCTGGTCTTCTATATGGGGGAGCAACCACCACTCCTCCAGATCCATCCCTAAGCACCTCTCAAGGCTTCACAATCTTGCTACCATAGTTCTACACTTACTACTCCCTATGAGCAGAAGGAGCTGCATGCCTTCATGTGACCATTGTTTTGGTCATGGATGCCATACATCTTGTGGCTTTCAACATGGGTGTCTCCATTAGGGTGCACAGACATGCTGCTGTAGTTATTTGCCATCCCTGCCACAGGCCACATCAAGCCCTGAGATTGCAAGCCATCACAGTACACTTTGCCACTGTTCGCAACTTCACAGCACCACCCCACCTGTGTAAAATGTGATACTCTGACTCTCCACTATCTGCTACCCAACTGTATTCCTTACCACATCCACCACCCATGACCCAGGCCCATATGATAGCATTGCTGTCACCTGCTATTATGTGCTCTGCCAACCTAGTAAAATGATGAGGACTGTGGCCTGTGCAGCACTAGACCTGAGAAGATTAAGGTAATATTTGATACACAGCATGACTGGCCCTTGCATTGTATTACACAGCCTGAATTTGATGTTGCATGCATCATTTTATTTTGTGTTGTCTGTGTCATGTGCTGTAATTGTAGACCAGATTCTGCCTCTGCACAAGTGCCACGATGTATTGCACCCAGCTCTGTCTCATATGGAGGCCCACTGCTTCCCCTTCCTCCCTGGACCAGCTACCCTGCACCACTGCTGTAATAATTATAGTAGGCCCTGCTGTGATGGTTCCTACTGCTGAAGACCTGTGCTTACACAGCCACATCATGCAATATAGTGCTCCAGCAAATATCTGGTTGCAAGCCTCAGACCAGTACTGCACTGCTTTCTAGATGCACTTGGTCAGTGGAAGTATCCCTTGAGTTGAGCAAGATACATCTCACATTGTTTAGTGTTTCTGCATATGCAGTACTGTATCCATCTGTGCCAGTTCTGGAGGTTGTGAATGGGGGTCATTATCCATGGTTACAATGCATAGCCAGCATCCCTTACAACATACAGTAGTGATATCTTTGTATGCTGCTTGCTGCCCAACTGTATGTTAATTGTATATTATGGACTTTGAACCATCCTACATATGCATTTCTGTACTAGATGACCATGACTAAAATGACCTTAAATGTACAGGTCAGATTTGTGCCAAATGTGAGACTCACGGACACTGCCTGGGTTGTGCACAAGCATAGTATAGATAATACTCTTTGTATTGTAAACCACCTGAAAGTTGGAGTAGAAGCCTTTCCTGTTGATGTGAGGTGATGTGAGGTTTTCTCCTCTCCAGTCCTTGAGAAGGTTATATGCAAATGTCTGCATAGGAGAGGCCTTGTAAATCCATGATTGTAAAGTATGTGCAGTCATTGGCTCACAGGACATCAGGGAAGGTAGTGTTGTAGCACGCCTTCATAGGAGAGGTTTTCTCCTCTCCAGTCCTTGAGAAGGTTATATGCGAATGTCTGCATAGGAGAGGCCTTGTGAAGCCATGATTATAAAGAATGTGTAGTCATTGACTCTCAGGACATCAGGGAGATGAGTAATGTTGTAGCATGCCTGCATAGGAGAGGCCTTGTGAAGCAATGGTTGTAAAGTATGTGCAGTAATTGGCTCTCAGGACATCAGGGAGATGGGTAATGTTGTAGCATGCCTGCATAGGAGAGGCCTTGTGAAGCCATGATTGTAAAGTACTGTATATGCAGTCATTGGCTCTCAGAACATCAGGGAGATGGGTAAAGTTGTAGCATGCCTGCATAGGAGAGGCTTTCTCCTCTCCAGTCCTTGAGAAGGTTATATGCACTTCCACATACTGGTGCATAATGTGGAACAACAGATGCAGAATACTTAAGGCTGATGCCAATAAATTTCAAGAGTGTCCCCTGTAGCTAGCTGAAAGCTACTCGTACCTTGCTGTCTATCAAGGTGGACAGTCCATGGGTTTCCCTTGATTCTGCATGATAGAGGCACTGGATCCAAAAGCGGCTACACCACAGGCAGCTCTGCTATAGCTGCTGCAGCTGCTGTCACTCACATTCTAGCATCCTGTACACTGACATTCGGAATAGCTGATTGTTGCAGCACTGCCCACCTGATTTATGCATTTCTGATTTTTTATTTTGTGTTAATTACACATTAGCTGTCCCTTATTTGCTTCTAGATACTCATTTCCATATCATTGTGTAGTCATTTGCATACTCTGCATGCTACATTTATTTTCCTGTAATACATATTTGCTACTTGTGTGTCTAAATTGCCTCCTTCCTGCAAGTCATCCCTGTGCTTTGTGTAGCATTATGTGCTTTCTATGAGTACTGGATATTGTTTCTGATGTGATTATCCTGTTAGAAAAATGTAAAAAAAAAAAAAAGTAAATAAACTGAAGTGTCACAATTAGTTTAATTTTGTTCTTCAGTATTTGAGTCATACAGCTCACATAGGAACAAATATAGATGACAACTGATAAGATACCAGGATGCCTACTGGTCAGATTCAGACAGGACCTGTCAACCCCCCATACTGAGGCTGTTCAATATCAGCCAACAATCAGGGTTTCTACCAGATAAGTAGAAGACAACGGTCATCCCCTGCACAAAGGTGGGGCATCATCTGACCTAGGCAACTATAGCCCTCTTAGCCTGACCAGCCTTATCTGTAAGGCTATGGAAAGGGTCATTATGGAATTAATAAATAAGAACAATGTCAGCCTATAAATTCTCGACTTGAGCCAATTTGATTTTGCCAAGGACAGATACTGCCTACTTGATCTGGTTGACCTCTTCAAAAAGGCTACCAAAACATTGGACAAGGGAAATCTGTACACACTGCATATCTTGACCTTGCAAAGGCGTTTGACACCATTCCCCACTAAGGCATAGTTGCTAAACTCATCCAGCTAAATGTAAATCCCTGTGTAACTCTTAGAGCCCAGGAAATTAAGGTGGATGGATCTACCTCCTCCAAAAGACCTGCCACTAGTGGTTTACCTCAGGATTCGGTACTTGGACCATTCCACTTTGGCATCTACTTCATGAAATTCAAAGCCAATGGTAAGGGCTTTTGGCTTAACATACCTAAACAGTATATTGCTATCATGTGTTCATCAGTGTCTTCTTGTATTGGTCCAGAAGGTGTTTGTCCTGGGCTGTACAAGGTATGCCTTTCTTGAACTTAGAGCATTTCTCTTTCGTCTTACAGCATCTTATATGTCTGTTATATCCCCCCACAATGTGTTTGTCCTTCTTGGGCAATTCAGAGTATGGGCCTGCTATAAACTTGTCTTTTGAGCTTCTTAGAACAAATCACTCCAGCGCCTCATAAGATGTATATATCTCTGTCTTTTGTGTCTTGGAGCTTTCAGGGTAATTGTACTCTTATTTCACCCTAGGATGTATATGTCTTCACTTCTTCCAAAGTATCATCGTTATTGGTACCATGGAGAGAGTGTGTGTGTGTGTGTGTGTGTGTGTGTGTGTGTGTGTGTGTGTGTGTGTGTGTGTGTGTGTGTGTATGTGTTATATATATATATATATATATATATATATATATATATATGAGTCTAGGACTATTCCCTGAAAGCACATTTCACTGAAACACATTTGACTGTGCACAGTTCACTGAAAGCTCAATTCACTGAAAACACAATTCACTGAAAGTTATATATGGCCTTTTCTCCACTGTAGTGCAACCCTGGAGTTAGAATATATAGTGGGGGTAAATATTTTGAACTATACACATGGATACTTGCAATTTCAATAAATTACTCTTTTCTAAACTTAATATATATCCAAACTCTGTGTGGGGGGCTACACCCCCATATCCCCCCAATGTGGGGGAGGTGCCCCCACATTCTCCCTTACAATATATATATATATATATATATATATATATATATATATATATATATATATACTAACTCCAGGGTCATACTACAGTGGGGAAAAGGCTATATATAACTTTCAGTGAAATGTGTTTCAGTGAATTGTGCTTTCAGTGATTTGCACACAGCAATTTGACTTTCAGTGAATAGTCATATATACATATATATATATATATATATATATATATATATATATATAGATAGATAGATAGAGGTATCTCCTGAGATGTTCAGGATATGATCTTGTCTTAAACATCTAGGTATATTTGTCCTCCTAGGACTCACAGGGTGTGTAAGTCTGTGTATATGTAGGTGCATGTGTATATATAGATATATGGACATGGTTCATATGTAGTTATTATGTATGTTTCCGGAGAAACCATTGAAGTACTCAGCTAAACTTCGCCATTGCCCCAGAACATTGCTTAAGTGACTTTTTCACACTCACATAATAAGCAAATGGAGGCTGAGGGAATCAGACCCTAGACTCCAAGCAGCATCTTTTTAACAAGTTATAGCCATAATCCTTTGAGCTAACTACTAGACTTGTTTTGGATTCCTTTTATTAATGCTAATAAATTATGCCAGTTCATGGATTTGCACATCAGTTGTGCCATTCACTCTTAGTAAGGGCACTATTTGTCTATACACAGCATCTGTCACGTTTTTAAAGTCTGTTTTGGAAATTTTACAACATTCTTCTCGCTTGAGGTCCAGAAAACTTCAACAAATTATTACAGAATAATTTACATCCACACCATCTGCATTGTAGCATGCCATTCGAACCTGACAAAACTTTCTTTTTGTGACCTATATCTTCTGATAGACCATCAAGCTCTGAAATTGGGGATTTCTCTGCAATAGACTGCAGTTCTTTGATGTTTTTAAAGTAGCTCCAAGAGTGTTGAAGTCCTTTAAATATTTTGCTCAACACACTTGCTCCATTGTACTCCACATTTGCTTAAAATTTCTCTTAATCAGGCCTAGTCCTCTGAATGTTATCATTAGAGAAAGTCAGTGTAGTTCATGTGAGACCAAGTAAAGCAAACAGTGGGTTGACTATGTAGTGGACGTGAGTTTTAATATTATAGCCAACTGTTCCATTAGTCAGCTCTTCATTTGGTTAATTCTACTTTTGTTGACTACAGTGCAGTTGTATAGTATTAAACTGTAGTCATGGCTGGGAATCCATGGAGTTATTATGTCTAGCAGGTGTGAGGAGGACAGAACCCCTACATAAAAGTAGTGGTGTAGGTGTGTGCAAGATGGGATGCATGCATGTGTTTAATATGTATTCCTAGTACTAATCAGAAAAGCTAACATTAAATCATTCTTTCCTGACCACTTGCTTCCTGAGGGCCCTTCTGCAAAATCGTCTACCAAAAACACACATCATAAGAGTTGCAATTTCTGATAAATGATGCGAGTTAACAAAAATATGAAAGTTCTTCAGTAAACAGTAGGCTACATACTGAATTTAATATCAAAGGTCTGTATGCAGATGCTGACTTTTTATTGCAGATTTTATTTTGTTTGCCAGAAATTACTAGTGTTGAGGTCAAACAAATGGTTATAACTTTGTAAGTGTGCAAGATAGATCCTGTATATCAGTGGGAGAGTTGTTCACTTGTTCATGAACTTTACAGAGATACAAAATGGGAAATGTGGGAACAATATATGCAGAATAATGTTTTGGAGGAGGAATGAGGTTTCAGGGAAGGCAGGAATTGAATGAGCTATGTAATGTTTGAGTAACAATGACTGTTCAGATTATAAGTGATGTATAATATTTGCAACTGAAAACAGGTCAGTATGGTTTATTTTAATTTATATAAATGTATGATTGCTCATGTCATAACTGATAATTCAGTAAAGATATTTTTTGCTTAAAAAATGGAAGTTTCCAAAGATGCATACCAAAAAAGGGGGTAGCATACTGCTGTTTTATGATATTGAAGAGTCTGTAATTAATGCACATAAAAGATTCATAGGTTTATAGGTAAGTACTAGACTAGCTGACCTTGCAGGCCATTTTAAACCTAGCCAGTTTCCTTTTTTGTGCTCAATGTAACCTATCCCATTTGGTTACAGACTGACTTTACCCATCCCATGGTCGATAATTATATATTACACCTAATGAGAATAATTGGGATCATACCATAGATAATTTGAGGGGATCCATGCATGGAATAAAGCATTTAGGAGTTACCTCTGTTTTTTAGTAGTACAGGGGGCAGTCCTGGGGTAAGTTTTCTGTTTCCCATTCATTGATCCAAATTGAGCTTGAATATGGACAGGGGTGAATGTTGTTTTATGTGGATGGGGAATTTGTTCCTGAGCAGTAGTATCCTCTGCAAGATATACCTGTCCCTCCGAACCACTCTGTTGATGTTGCAGAAGAGGTTTAGATCCTTAGACTGAGTATTTCTGATGCCCTTGACTTGCTGAAGTGCAGTAAATCCATCAGTATTGGATTGGAGGATGCCTTGTATGCCAGGCACTGGTCACCTGTTAGCTGTCTTTAGGATACTGAGTATAGTGACAGGGCTTTGAGTCAGCCCATTTATTACATGTTGTTTAGGCCTTGTATCCTTTTAATAAGGTATTTCTGTGGGCATTCCAGTTCCTGCATGTGTCTGGACAGATACATGCCAAAGGCGTCATTACAGTCAATGACTGGCCTAATGAGGTCTGAGTAAAGAGGGACAATGACATTCCTAGATCTAGACACAATGCCTTTGTTTATAAGCTGTGCAGTATACAAGGACTTCATATAACAATGGGTGCATGTTGGTCAAAACTCAGGTCACCGTCCACATAGGCTCCCAAATCTCAAACAACTGGGTCAGCTTTAAGGGGCATATTATCAATGTGGTAATTCCCTGGAGTAGATGACTTGACTTCCCAAAGGGATATAATAATGCATTTTTTGGCATTTAGTTTCAGTACATGACTTTGGCACAAATAATTGTTCCACAATATTTCAAAACAATATTAATTTACAAAACCATGTGTGTCAGATGGTAGCTATCAGTAAAAAACATTGTTTGTCTTAATGCTTTGTATAAGATCACAGCATCTCTGACACAGAATGACTAAGCTCTGAGTGTGACACAAATGACCTGAATTCAG
The DNA here is from genome assembly GCF_019279795.1 of Protopterus annectens. Lineage (NCBI taxonomy): Eukaryota > Metazoa > Chordata > Ceratodontiformes > Protopteridae > Protopterus > Protopterus annectens. The sequence goes on along the minus strand of NC_056739.1, from coordinate 71,440,414 downwards.
TTAGAATCTTGAGTGCTGGAGGAGCTGGGGGGGGGGGGGGTCAGAATGAGTAGCTTCTGTCATGTTGCCCATCTCATTGGGAGGGTCTGCTGTGGTGAACTTGCCCTCACACACTCCTGCAGTTGAACCACTGATGTAGGTCAGGGTCATGCAAATACATTATCCAAATAAACAAAGTGCCAGGCCACGAAGGCTGTAGGTTATTAAATGTATTCAACTTTTGGGTAAGCGGTTTCACGATACAATAGATTGCTTCATCAGACAGTCACATTAAAAAGAAGAACCACCTATATAGCAAAAGCACTGTGACATAATTTCCTGTTGCCAGAAGCCTGCTGTAGACCGCACGGTCTCCCATTGATTAGATACGTTGTTTGAAAGGGTGTCAGGCTTTGGTTGAGCTGCACACGGAGACATTGGCAGTTACACAAAGACCATGATAATAGTGGGTAGGGCATAATGCAAAATCACTGACTGATGCCTGTATGATGGTCTCATGTTTGAATTTCATCCTGCAGGGATAAATAAGCTGGAGGCAGTTACTTCCCAGTGGAGGTATTATAGATTTCACTAGATCACAGGGAACTGATGGTTAGCAGGCATTAGGACCAAAAAAGTTAAATAACAAAAATATGCATGCTTTGAATACTTTAAAGCATCTATCCATTAAACATCTTAGGGCAGTTTTCCCCTTTCACCCATCAGGCTAAGTATCTTTTGAGTATCTTAAGTTTCATATTTCAAGGTCTTTTGCAGATCGTCTTTGCTCAGGATTCCCTGCACTGTCCTGTCCTTGGCTGCCCACAGTCTTTTTCCTGTTCACCTTCTTAGTGGAAATTGTGTATGTTTCTGGTTCTCTGCATAAGCCTGGTTTGTGAGATTATAATTATATGGATCATTACCTTGGATAGCAGTAAGCAGTAGCTGGATGTTAGTTGTTAGAGCTCTTGTGATTAAATGTAAGCTCAGGAATGTACTAGGATTGTTTGTATCTTTATCCTTCCTCAGCCTTCATGGTTAAGGGAGGATACTTGGTTTTGAGTTGTGTGCACTTTGATTACAGATAAAAATGAGCACATCCAAGAAAATCTGAGCACTCCTCAAAAGCTGTGTGCCATATTTGTTGTTTTTTTTTCTTCTTTTTCAGTCCAGTTCCTTCTGCGTAGCATTGGCAAGCCAGGTGGTGTATTTCTAGTCGACAATATAGGTTAAAATCAGTCTTTAGTGATGTTATTGAAATTGCTTCTTGGTATACACAGCCCAGGTAGTCCCAGCATGGCTTTTCAGGACATTTGTCTCATTTCGTAGCAAGGCAGAAGACACTGAAAAGTTTGTGAATTTACAAGTGTTGAGTTAAATTTCATAACGCTTACTACTGTTTTTTCTTCTCTTCCTCCCACTTATGGGAGTATTGCCAGAGAGTTTAATGTGTTGTAGTCCCAGACTGGCATTAATATTGTGAATTAAATTGCCATGAAACTGTCTTACTTCTCTCCCTGTTGATGTCCGTCACAGGAATATATTGCCAAACAGTTTGGTGTGATGCAGTCCCAGATTGGGTATGACATTCTGGCTGAAGATACCATAACTGCCCTATTGCACAACAACCGGAAGCTTCTAGAGAAGCACATTACCAAGAAGGAGGTGGAGACTTTTGTTAGCCTTGTCCGAAAGAGCAGGGAGCCCAGGTTAGTAATGACTAACATTCCTAGTAAATGCAGGTGGGATGTGGTGGTTTATATTGCTGTAGTGTCTATCATTCCAGCACCGTCAACATTAAGGATTTTTTCACAAATGATCTATGACATAACAGAGGCCAGAAGGTACTGGTTTGTGCTTTGCATTTAATATTTTTACTGCAATGTATAGTATATAACATTCTGTTGTCATTGTTGTTCCCAGCTTTATAACTTAAGGAGCTACTGAAAGACTGTAAGATGTACTGAAGCTCCCAAACTAAGAATGCGACAACTGAGAATGTGACACACTTATGAGTTACTACAGAAAATGATCCAACGAACCAGCTGGTGAAAATAAGGATGTGCAATAAAATGTTAACCGATGGAAAGTAAAAAAAATTACTTTATTCGACCAAACAAACAAATGCTTAAAGCTGAGGCATTAAGCGCTTTCATCCACCATACTGGACTTCTTCAGAATGCCATAATACATAACTAGCAAACATTTAAAAACATTTTGGCGCCAAACCCGCCAACATTCCATTCTGACGTTAAAGTCATATACCTCTAACATGGGTTAAATTAATAAATACGCTAATTCCATATGAAGGTCAGTATACTGGCTTGTAGTGAAAATATGTACATTCATCTAATCCATATAAATATACATACAATAAATCACGATATAAAAAATATAAAAAATATTTATTGGAAACTGTTGAATTTGCTAAAGCTAAGTAGTTACATATAAAAATATATATAAAAAATAATAATAATAGTAAAAATAGGAGTTATAATCAATAAACAAGGCTTGTTATATACCTAATGGATATCATATTCAAGACAATACTATAAAATACCATACCAAATTGTACCTATATGTGAAAAAGCATGTGAACAAAGTTCATTTAAAAATTACAAATAACATGAATCCATACATAATACTATCACTAAGTTACTATATAAACCAATCGAATAACATATTATCTTAATTCTAAGATGGGTTTTATAGTAAAATAATCATTCAGGCCAGGTTTAGTACCAGCGTCTGTAAAGATTTGCCAAATTACTTCTTTACGACTGAAAAGGGCTTTATAATTTGTGCCCATGACATTGATTATAACCTGGTCAATAATACCAAATTTAAAATAATGTTCATCACCGAAATCAAATGCATGCCTACTAAGGGCATTGTTCATATCATTGGTCCTTATAGAATATAAATGATCATATATACGTTTCTTGAAGGGTCGCTCGGTCTTACCAATGTAGTAACTTGAACAAGTCATACATTTCGCTAGATATATAATATTCCTCGTGTTACAATTACCCTTTCGAAATTTTATTATAGTCCTATTAGTATTTTCTAATACAATTTCTTCTTTTTCCAAGATTGCATAACATTGGTTACAGGAACCACATTTATTTGTACTACCATGTTTGATAGCTCCTCTATTTGAAGAAGACAGTTGTTCAAGTTTTCTTTTGATATTGCAACCTGTTTTATATACAAATAAAGGAGTGCTACCAACAATTTTGTGTGTATCGTCATCTATAATTAACATATTCCAATGGTTCCTAATGATGTTTTTATATTATATATTATTAAAATAGGTGAAGGGTTTAAATCAAATATATATAGAAAAATAACATTCTCAAATAGTTACCTAGACTACATCAGTTGTCATCCTCGTAAGACACTGTCCTGTATTTTCAAAGGTCAGTGCATCCGGGCTACATGGATGACCTCGGAATTTTATGATGTTGCACCAGAAATAGAATTTATTAAGAATATGTTTAGTAATAGAGGCTACCCGCAGGTTATGCTAAATAACATTTCATCTTATATATTGGGACAGTGGGGTAAGAAATATTTACCAGTATTAGGAAGGGAATTAATAATGAATGAGTCAAAGGAAATTAATCAAAAATTTATGAGAGCATGTATTTTGGAATACTCTCCCTATGTGGAATACATTAAAAACATCATTAGGAACCATTGGAATATGTTAATTATAGATGACGATACACACAAAATTGTTGGTAGCACTCCTTTATTTGTATATAAAACAGGTTGCAATATCAAAAGAAAACTTGAACAACTGTCATCTTCAAATAGAGGAGCTATCAAATATGGTAGTACAAATAAATGTGGCTCCTGTAACCAATGTTATACAATCTTGGAAAAAGAAGAAATTGTATTAGAAAATACTAATAGGACTATAATAAAATTTCGAAAGGGTAATTGTAACACGAGGAATATTATATATCTAGCAAAATGTATGACTTGTTCAAGTTACTACATTGGTAAGACCGAGCGACCCTTCGAGAAACGTATATATGATCATTTATATTCTATAAGGACCAATGATATGAACAATGCCCTTAGCAGGCATGCATTTGATTTCGGTGATGAACATTATTTTAAATTTGGTATTATTGACCAGGTTATAATCAATGTCATGGGCACAAATTATAAAGCCCTTTTGAGTCGTAAAGAAGTAATTTGGCAAATCTTTACCAACGCTGGTACTAAACCTGGCCTGAATGATTATTTTACTATAAAACCCATCTTAGAATTAAGATAATATGTTATTTGATGGGTTTATATAGTAACTTAGTAATAGTATTATGTATGGATTCATGTTATTTGTAATTTTTAAATGAACTTTGTTCACATGTTTTTTCACATATAGGTACAATTTGGTATGGTATTTTATAGTATTGTCTTGAATATGATATCCATTAGGAATATAACAAGCCTTGTTTATTGATTATAACTCCTATTTTTACTATTATTATTATTTTTATATATATATTTTTATATGTAACTACTTAGCTTTAGCAAATTCAACAGTTTCCAATAAATATTTTTTACATTTTTTATATTGTGATTTATTGTATGTATATTTATATGGATTAGATGAATGTACATATTTTCACTACAAGCCAGTATACTGACGTTCATATGGAATTAGTGTATGTATTAATTTAACCCATGTTAGAGGTATATGACTTTAACGTCAGAATGGAATGTTGGCGGGTTTGGCACCAAAAGGTTTTTAAATGTTTGCTAGTTATGTATTATGGCATTCTGAAGAAGTCCACTATGGTGGATGAAAGCGCTTAATGCCTCAGCTTTAAGCATTTGTTTGTTTGGTCGAATAAAGTAATTTTTTTACTTTCCATCGGTTAACGTTTTATTGTACATCCTTATTTTCACCAGCTGGTTCGTTGGATCATTTTCTGTACTTACTGCGACTGGTGTTCATTCATTACACTTATGAGTTACATGGGAAATGGCATAATGACTATAAAGACAAGGAGAACTGTATAAAGGAAAGCTAATGTGTCAAAAGAAAATTCCATTTTCAGTGCCATTTTACTCCATTTTTCTTCTTTAGATTTCTAGACTACTTATCTGATCTTTGTGTGTCCAATCACATTGCAATCCCTGTGACACAAGAATTGATCTGTAAATGTGTGCTGAACCCGAAGAATGAAGACATTCTAATCAAAACAGAGTAAGTATTTAATTCCTTATGAACTTAGCATAGGCTGAGTAAAAGAAGTGGTGATTACGAATGGTGGTAGTTATGCCTTACGAACTTAGCATAGGCTGAGTAAAAGATGTGATGGTTATGAACGGTGGTAGTTGGCCATGTGTCAAGAAGGTGTGCAAATGTTGTGTATAATATAAATGGGGGCTGGATCTTTGCAAACACATTGCATACATGGACTCCATTACCATTTATCATGGGTAGCTAATAGCTCTGTATGGAGCATCATGTTATTTGGTGTTTCGGCAGTTGCTGGACCCTAAGTGCAGACTTAAAAAGACATCAGTGACATCACTGACTGATCTGTTTTTCCTTTTTTTCTTTTTTCTTTTTTTTCTTTCTTGAGGGGATGACATTTCCTAATGTCAGCCTTTCTCCCTTGAGAACACTGCAGGGATGGATTATTTATTTTGCTTGAAAACTACATTGTAGAACAAGCTGAACAGACTCACACTTAAATAAAGCATTTAAAACTGCACACGTGCATAAACACTGATAGCCACACATACTGCAGCTGAAGGTGTTGATCAGGATCAGCACCAATAAGCAGGCTATTTCATGTTTACACAGTAGGACTTAGAGGGCTGTGGTGTGAGGAACAGTGTCAGGAAGTAGATAGTGACAGAGTACTGCAGGGCTTGCTCCTGGGGAAAGTACTCTTCAGTGTATTTTTGTCAGATGAATCTGAGGGAAGAGAATACAGGCTTAATCCCTTCACTGATGACAGAAGGGTAGGTGTAATAATGCAGGAGGGGGGGGGGGGGTTTAAAATATTGACCAAGTGGAATGAAAATTCATTTGAGTTTCCTTTGCAGACAAAACGCAAAGAACTACTCCTGTACCACATCCACCCTAGGGTAAAGTATTATCTGGGGGGAAGAGAGTGACAGTGATAGCAATGGAGCAAGAAAGGGATCTTATGGTGGCACTCACACCTCGACTGAACCACTAGGAGCAGAATGAGACAGCATTGGCAACAGCAAACAGAATGCTGAATTGTATACTCAGGTTGAAAGAATTCTGAACCAAACAGGTAGTGTTTCCACTCTTCTGGGCCCAAGTCAGGCCACACCATGTGCTTATACTCTACTGGGCCCAAGTCAGTCAACACCATGTTTTTCTACTGTACTAGTCACAAGTTAGGACACACCATGCAAGTCAGGCCACACTGTGTGTTTCCACCCTGCTGGGCCTAAGTTAGGCCACACCGTGTGTTTCCACCCTGCTGGGCCCAAGTCAGGCCACATCATGAGAACCGTGTCCAGTTCTGGAGGACATGTAAGGAAAAGGATATCAGGCCACTGAATTGAATCCAGGGAGATGCCACTGGAAGTTTAATGGGAGGGAAAAAGCTATTGTCATTAACTAGAGGAGTTTGAGGTCTTATTTGTTTATGTATTTATGTATTAGTTATCGGAATGGGGAGTAGCACATTTTCACCAGTCACCTAGGGGAAAACATTCACAAGAGACAATCAGCAACACAGCTTGAACACATTAACAAGATCAGCAAGCTTCTTAATATAGACAAAAAGAAACAAGTGCACAAGATATAGTCATGGAATCAGAAAGGGTCACCCTAAAACGGAAAGACAGAGGAAAAAGGAGGTGGCACGAGTGGAAGATTTAGAGAACAGTTACCCTGTGTCTCTGTTAAAGTACTTCTTCAGAAAGAGGGTCATGGACCAATGAGATGAATTACAAATGTAGACAATGTACAGGGAATCCATGAAAGCATTCAAGAGGGCATTGGACTGACGGAAGAGAGGAGAGCGGAAATATATGAATTGAGAGGAAGTAGAGTGTTAAGTGTACTTTAGGGCCAGTATTCATAGGTTTACTGTATCGGCCTTCCAGCAAATAAATGCAATGCAATACATATAAAACTGTGGAGACTGCAGTTATTTAAGCACATAACAACATCGTGCTTAACTATTTAAATAGTTTTGACACTATCACAGTGTACTAACATTAAAATAAGTGCTACTTTTTTAATGAGATGGGTGACATTTTGCAAGGCTGACAATATAGAGTGTAGTCAAGTGAACTTACTAATAGCTGTGTTTTCATAGCTGTAACTGGATTGCATTTCCATCTGCAACAATCAACCACTTTGTTGTCTTTTATTACCTGGAGATGCTTACCATGTTCTTAACAGTACATATCTAATTGTGTTAACTGTAGAATTACAAGAATAAATAAAGTAATAAAGTGTAAAACACAGATGCTTGTTTTTTTGCACTGTTCTAAGAATTTGATTCAACTCCAGTAAAGTGATGTATATGACATCAGAAATCAGTAGCAGCACAATTAAACAAACAATGAACATTAAATATTTGTATCTGAATGACAAACAGGAGAGTATTCACCATGGAGCTGAGATGCCAGCAGCTTATCCTAGTGTTAGGTGATTCTTGACAATGAAGCTAGAATTTAGCAGCTTATCTTCACCAGTTCCTGGTGATGTACCATGCTCAGCTTTTTATATGCTATAATGAGGATATAGTGATTTTCTACTCCCTGTACAGTACCGCATGTTTATAAATTTTATTGCCTTACCATTATATATAGTATTTGCAACTTTGATGTACCAGTGTAAGATATGGATGCATTTGCTTGAAGCATGAATGTTGAATTGCTAATACATTTTCTGAATGACCTAAACTGTTGTGCTGCTTGGATGTTGAAATGTATGCATACCTTGAAAATTCAAATACGCATTTATGATGTCTTGTGTAATATTTGCACCTTACAGTGATTTATAAAATATTCCAATTGCAAAATGGGATTGTAACTCCATATACAGTTGAAATGACTACATTCATATGTAGAGTGAGAGATTCATACATATACTGCAAGAGTACATGAGATTTATTCTGATGCCCACCCACAGCCATTTGTACTGACAGAGATATAAACATGTGTTACAGCATGCAGAGATACGATCCTGCATTTACATTTACATGCAGTAAAAACAAGCCAGAAGTGTGAGGCATGATGCAAATGCTGTCTTCATATACCATAAGATGAAGTACACATATGCCATGCATTCATAGTCAAACTATTTTTCTAAGTGTGAGAGTATGTATTAGACAGACACACACACACACGCACACACACACATGCGCGCACACACACACACACACACACACACACACACACACACACACACACACACACACACACACGTTTGTTTAGCTTACAGACACATGTCTACTTAATGTATCTTCACTCTCTGTTTGGGACTGCACTTGCACAGGAGACGCCCCATGAAGGAGATCACCTCTGGAGCCCAGTACAGTATGGATGAAGGGGATGACGAGGTGTGGCTGATTTGGATGGACAAGAATGACAAGCAGCATGAGAAGAGCATTCGCCAGCTGGCACATGAGGCCCGGGGAGGCAACGCCCACGATGAGAATGTGCTGACATATTACAGGTACGGTTACCTCCTTTCACATTATAACACAATCCCCATTGTTACTGAAAACAGTAAGAAAAATAGACCGCTAAGTCATATGCAGTGTGTTTAGGGCAGTAAAAGTTGTACTGTGAAATGTTTGAAATAAATGTATCAGAATTCTAACAGAAGATAATGGAGTCATTTCTGCTCTGCTGTTCCATTGAAATAAAGGTGAGGACACATAGCTGGCATTTTAACTCATGCTTCCACTTCAATAGTTGGTTCTGCATCAGAGTGTTTGAGGATGCATGCATAACTGGGGTTCAGCTTTATGAAAAGGTTTCTAGTACATGTGGTTCATTCAGCATTTCTTTCCGGCTCTCTCTGACATTGTTATGGGTAGGTTTTGCTGAAGGTTTGGAAATTATGACTCATGTGGCACACAGCTTTATAACCTACAGCACAGTGGCAATACCTGATTACAAAGAGAAGAAAATGTGATTCTGCTGCAGGTTAGTGTTCACTTCTGGACAAGTCTATTTGTTCCTTTTTCTTTTCATTCTGGTAGAGTCCCCCACCCTCCCCCCAACTCTTGCTTCTGTGTACTGTGCATAATCATGTTGTTTTGTTGTTGTACTGCAGCAGGTATTTCTTTTTATGACAATCTACTCCCTTGCATTGTGCATGCAGCATTAAGGCAAAAGCTGCTGTTAAAATAACGCAGACTAATGTACCTCAAAGAACATTAAAAGTTTGTCATTATGGATCTACTCCAGTTGCCTGGAGTTCCTTGTATGTGTGCACCTCTGAATTTTACAGACTGTAACTGAGTTATAATAAAAATGTGTTCGGTAGGTAAGGTAGCTGCAGTGAGTAATGTCCTCCATGAGAGAAAATTGGTTACTAAAGACCCCAAATCCTGTTCTAAAGTCAGTCTATAGTTGAGCAGGCTGTAAAGGAAGCACACTACTCCTAAGATATAAAGTATGAACCGGTTGCAAATTGTGCAGCCACTGAGGAGTCTCTCACAGAGCTCTTGTATTCTGCTGTGAGAATTAAAGAAAAACTGCTGTGACTTCTGAAAAGCTAGCTTAGTCCAGATATGGAGACCATGAATACAAATGCTGAGACAAGCTTTATTCTTTGAAGGGGATGCACATAAAATCTGTAATGTATGCCTCACTGTGCTTTATCTGTTGAATGGGATGCACATAAAATCTCTAATATATGCCTCATTGTGCATTATCATCTTTGTTCAGGTGCCAGCTGAAGTTGTTTGCCCGCATGTGTTTGGATCGTCAGTACCTAGCCATTGATGAGATCTCCAAACAGCTGAGTGTTGACCTCATCTTCTTATGTATGGCAGATGAAACACTACCCTATGATCTTCGTGCCTCCTTTTGTCATCTGATGCTACATGTTCATGTAGACAGAGATCCCCAGGAACTAGTTACTTCAGTGAAGTTTGCTCGTCTCTGGACTGAGACCCCTACAACCATCACAATCAAAGAGTAAGTATTTTGTTTTGTGCTTAAATTCACTGTTGATTCTCTGATAGATTATGTATCTTGTAAACACAGTGGTTGCTGGAAGAACTAACTTTGAGGATGACACTAGAAATCAGAAGTGACAGCATAACAACTCTTCTTCACTGCTATACAACCCATGACAGTCTCTGCTTGTGAAGTATATAGGATGGCTTTAAACAATATATAGGCAGGGTGACACTAAAGCAAGATTACACTTCGGGATCATACTTTTTTGGTAGGTAGTCATTTGGAAGCTGGAAGGGTCATTCAGCAGGGTGGGATCCAGGTTTATTCAGGGGAGCAGCACATTCTACCATCCCTGAGACTGGACACTGGAGTCAGAGAGCAGTAATGCCCCACTCTATGCTTTGCCTAGTCAGTTTTGTAGCTTTAAGAATGCATAAGGTCCTAGTACATCTTGCAGAATTCAGTATTTGAGTGTTGCTTAATCATCTGTTTGAAGCTAAAGGCAGTAGCTTTGCATATACTGGAAGACTCCTTTGCTGTGACATGTGGATACAAGTGTGGAAATGATTCCACAATTTCGGAAACTGGGAAAGGAGTATGATAATGGATACAAATTAATTTTATGGCATCCTTTAAGAAACACACATTTTTATTGTGTCTTATTAAAATATTCTTCACCAGCTAGCATGAGCATCCTGATTGAGTGGTAAGACTTAACCGTTTAGCCATCCAGATGGATGGCGGGATTGTCTGAATGACCTGTTGCATTCTAATGGGAGACAATATGGCTGAAGCATTGTGAGCATTCTGAAGAGTGTGTTGATTCTAGCTAAATTTATCATGCAGCAAAGGAGCAGATGAGCCCTGTTAGGAAAAACACTCACCTCTAGGAGAAGCTGAAGAGATTGCTGTCCTCAAGCTATTCAGTAAAGGTACTCTACTCGATACAGCACTGCTGCAGCAAGAAGATAACTGACCTGGTAAGGCAGGCTGACAGGACAAGCCCTCAGAATGAACAGTAAGAATACCCTCAAGGGGAATGCACTTAAGGGATAATAAGAACTTGGTAAGTCAACCTAATGGAAGAGATACCCAGATCATAAAGTGAAGGCGCCACATTAAGTACTCTAAGCGTACTGCAGAAATAAAAAAAATGACCTAGTGAGTCACCCTAAGAAGAAGATTCCACAGAATGTACAGAAGGGGGGTAGTCTTTGTTAGTGGGCAGTACTTGGCCTCAGCTGGGAATGAATTGGCCTGCTCAGGCAAGCTGAGGGCAGAAGTCCCCTGGGATCTAGTGTTGCATGCCAAAGATGAATTCTCAGAATACTTCCAAAAGCTGTCAAGCTGACTTAAGTTTAGGCAGCATTGCCTCTCACTCTGTCCACTTATATTTTATTAACAAACTCTGGGACACCACACCTTGAATGTAAGGGAATTCAGTGAAATAAATGAATTCAGTTAATAAAAGCTGTCTTCCAGCTATGTGTAATGTTGTCATATTCCTGTCCCCCAGATTATACATTAAGGACACCCATTACCCAGCCAGAAAATATATTTTCTATGAAACATCATTTCTTCGTTTATTGAGACACAGAACATTGCAATTATAACATCTAAACCTAATATAATCCTAATCCTAACATAATTGCTGTACAAAACTGCCCAGAAATTCCTCACACCCTCAGTCTCTGTTTTTATATATATATATATATATATATATATATATATATATATATATATATATATATATATATATGTATACTACCTCCAAGGTTGTACAGAACTGGGGGAAAGGTAAGACTGTTATAAAACAAGAAACTCACATTTCCCTTTTCACTGCAACCCCACAGCACAGTAAAACAACTCCAACAAAGCAAGCTGTGATGTATTAAGACAGCAATGGTATGCACATGCAATCAAACACAACTGATAGTTTGAGATGTGAGTGAGGAGTATACAGTCAGTGGTATTCGTCCCCTGAAAATAGTAAAAACATTGTCAGAGAATGCCACAAACCAGCAATTTCAAAATGGATAGCTAGCTGTATTACCGTTTGCTATATTCAACATGGAAAGCAACTACCAACATCTGTTAGCACACATTCCGCAAGACACAGAGTAGCCACCAGTGCCTTCTTAAAGGTGTTTCCATTCAGATCATCTTGGAAGGTGCCACATCATGGTCCACTCCTTTCGCAAACAGTATCATTTAGGCACTGCATCCAGGGCTAGGGCAGGTTTTGCTATTGCTGTTTTGCAGAACCTTCTGTCCCAGGAGCATCAGACAGCCAACTTTCCAATCTATAGCTGTGGAAGTCCTCTCAAGGATCAGTGCTGCAACATTGACCTTCTAAGAATGTAGTACAGTTATGTTACACTTAACAATATTGTAGATGTTCGAGTAAATCAGTATTGCATTACCATCTCCTACCCTTCTTCCCCTCTGTCTGCCTAGCCTCCATGGCTGGGGGTTGGGATAGGTACCCTAAACCTATCACCATACCCCCCCACCCTGTGCCCCATTCCTCACTTCCTACTCCATTGTCACTCTGTCTCAAGTTTTAGACTATGAGGGTCATGCTGTCCTCAGGGATCAGACTAAACCCAGCAGCCTAGAAAGACCCGAAGATGGTATCAACATATTCCCATTTTGGAGCTTTTCTCCCCAGGCCTCCGCTGAAAATGGATATGAATCCAGTCGGACTTTCCCGGTTAACAAATATAAAATAAATAAATAAATAAATGTTATGCTCTGACATTCGGACAGTGGTCTTCAAACATCCATCAGCTGGGGATGATGCAAAGACTCTGGGAATCAGGCCAGTTACTGACCTCTGCATCGTAGGAAGACCCTAGGGTCAGTACCGCAGCATTGATCTACTCGAACAGCTACAGTAAGTGTAACAAAACTGTACTTTCACCAATAACACCCACTCTGTCAGGCATTATTACTTGCATATCTACCAGATTATAAATTTCATTTATTATTTAACAAAACAACATTTTTTAATATAGTTTGAATTTATAGAATTTAACATATTTCCAACAAGAAGTTAAATAAAACTTAACCAGTAGTAAAAAAAATAACTATTTCAGAACATTGCAACCATAAAATACCAAAAAGAAACCCCAAAAAACAAACAAGAAACTCAGGCCAAAAGTCACCAAATAATACTAAAAAGACAAAAACAGGTGACAGTGTGGTATCAGAGGGTAATACCAGTGACAGAGTGCTCTCAAAGTATTTAAAAAAGACATTAAATTTGAAATGATGAAACTGATTTATTACTACATTACATTAAGAGCTTTTTTCTTTTAAATCCAGGACTTCTTCAGAATTAAAACATTGTGTCCATTAGTCCGCTTTGTACTATACCATTCAATTCAATGAAAACACGTATTAATAATCAGTCAGTGTCTTACGGTAAAAGTCATACATTTTACAAACAATACAGGCAAAGAACCTTCAAACAAAAAGTACTACATTATTAAAAAAATATAAAGCACTACTCATACTTCAGTTGTTATAATCGATCAATGTCTGTAGTAATCAGTTACACCCACTTTATTCACTGCATATATCTGTTATGTCTGAGTGTGATAAAAATATCTAAAGTATTCCAGATTGCTTTACTCTGATGAACTGTAGTCCTGCAAAGCCAGACTAATGACTACCTAACTTAATTGTGACTGTGGGGTAAGTTATTACACGTAACAAATTGAAGCAAAAACAGTCCAGTAAACTCAGAAGCAGGAAGATACACCAAGCTGGAACCAGAAAACTATTGAAGGTTTCAAACCAGAATTGTGTTTCAGAAACTGACGTGTGTTTCCGAAACAGTAGCGTATATCAGGATCTTGTGAATACAAGTACCAAAAATGCATAAAGGCAGAAAGGCTTAAAGGCTTTAAAAGTTGTTAGAAGATGCTTAACAAGCCATTTTCTAAGAAGACACTTTTAATTACTTGAAATGTTAGTGTATCAAAGTATTGTTTAATTCATTAGGTTTTTTATTACTTTCTATTATTTTTTACTATTTTTTATTTTTTATATTTTTCATGCATTTCAATAGTAATCAATGAATTTTACAGCATCTAGATATATAAGAAGTATCAACAAAAACTTGTAGTATACAAGATTTACACAGTGGATGAAGTTTATTTAACAGCTTCATTAGAATTTTAAAATAAGATTATTTAAGCACTATGGCACTTTAACTGTTGATGGTATTTAAACTTTAATTGTTAAATTGGCTTATTAACCTGTGTATTTAACCAGCATGGCCACATTCTCATTCTAATCTTGAAAAAGCCTGGAATTGTCCAGGCGAAAGCGCTTGGTTATATTGGATCGTTTTTTCGTTTTTGTGGAATAAAAGACCTGTGTGGAAACTAATTGGTTTTGGCATCTTCTAACAACTTTTAAAGCCTTTAAGCCTTTCTGCCTTTATGCATTTTTGGTACTTGTATTCACAAGATCCTGATACACGCTACTGTTTCGGAAACACACGTCAGTTTCTGAAACACAATTCTGGTTTGAAACCTTCAATAGTTTTCTGGTTCCAGCTTGGTGTATCTTCCTGCTTCTGAGTTTACTGGTAAGTTATTTTCACCTATGTAAAGCCCCCAAACCCAGCAATTATCACCACAGTGTTGAATGTGTACATCTGAAATATCCAGTTGTAGTAAAAAGTAATAATGGTTACAGCATTTCAAGACTGATTCCCATAAACACTCAGTAGCTACAGTAAATGTTTTCAGCTTACTTCATAACATGCACACTAGTCCAAGATTTCTAACAAAGAAGAATCTGGAGTACCAAGAGATACTTGAAGTCCTATCCCTACAGTCAATCTCTTACAGACTCTTACTTGGCTATCTATGTCTGGCTTTTATTTTATTTATTTATTTATTTTTTTGCTTTTAAGGACTCAACCCTTCTTTAATCTCATTTGTCTCTTCAAGATATTAATGGATCCACAAATACCAGAGTCAAGGACTTAAATCTCCACCAATATTTAAACAAAAGTCATTGGACGGACAGATTTATTATCCAGCATTTAATACATCTCTGGAATAAATTACCCCTACATGTCAAGCAAAGAATCACCCTTGTTTCCTGCAAATGCAGCCTTGATGACTGGATGGGTAGCTACAAAGTCATCCTTGGATAAACCTGTTTTGCCATTCTGGACATGGGGGTGTGACGCCCATGCATTGGCCCAGTAATCTAGGAGCCTCAATCCTCACCACTAGCACCAGTGAGGGGTGTGCACATTGGGAAAGATAACAAGTACACACACAGTAAATTACAATTTCCCTTAAGAGCACACAGAAATCACAGTCAGTCTGGGGCTGCTTTCTCCCTTTCTCTCCAGATCCGCAATAAGACTCCCCACTGTCACAACTATAAGGTTCAGATCTCAGCAGAGTAGTGAAGCCAAAACCTCCAGTACCCTCTCTGTCCAACCAGTGCTTCGTGTCCCTGCCCAAGTAGCTGACACACACACACATTCACACACACACACACACACACACACACACACACACACACACACACACACACACACACACACACACACACATACACACACACACACACACACACACACACACACACACACACACACACACACACACTTTGAGATTTGGTTTATATACAAATACACAGACACTCTTGGGGAAGGCTGGCATAAGTCCACTAGCTGTGCCTTCTTTTGCCCAGGATATAAGGTAGTAATCCACTACCACCAACTACTCTTATCAGCTACTATAAGGCCCTTCCCAAAGGGTGACTAATTTCACTGTGTAATATTAGTGTTATTTTATTTATTTATTTATTTATTTACATTTGTTGAGCAGGAGTGTCCGACTGGATGTAGGTCCATTTTCAGTGGAGGCCTGGGGAGAAAAGCTCCACAGTTAAAATAAACAGACAGGAGTTACATTGGATTTGCATAGCAATTAACAATTTGCTTACAAACATAGTTACAGATGAAGAACATAATACATCAGTAGACAACTAGAATCTTTATCTGCGAAGTACATAACAGACGTTAACAATTATTACAATAAGAAGTTCCTGCTGTATAATAAGTACTAGGCTTATGAGCATTCAAGCGTGCTATAATCAAGGTAGTTAGTGGGGTGGAAAGAAAGGTACTGGTTGTAAAGGGTGGGTGATATTAGAGTGGGAGTTGCAAGGGCATAGCCAGCATGTTTTTAGGTGCGCTTTTAGTAAAGTTTTGAAGTGGGTGCATGATAGCACGGAGGTAATTGTGGGTGGTAAGGAGTTCCATAATTTGGCTATGGCACAAGAGAATAGTGCTTCACCAGCAGAGTTATTGGCCTTAGTGATCTGCAAGTGATTTTTGTTGCTGGATCTTAGTGGTCTGGTGGTGCGATAGGGTTGGAGTAGATTCTGGAGGGATGGGACATTTAGTGGATGGTTTACTAGTTTGTGGGCGAGTGAGAGTTGATACCATTGAAGGAGGTGAGGGAGTTCAAGCCAGCTCAGTTCAGCAAGTGAGAGACAGTGGTGATTACTGTAGGATGCCCCTGTGGCGAATTTGGCGATTTTGTTGTAGCAGGTCTCTAGCTTGTTTAGATCGCATTGCCTTAGGTTGGTATATATTGGAGAGGCATAAGGTAGGGTGGAGATAAGGTGGGAATTTGCTACTGAAATCTTTGCTGCTTTGATGAGAAGTTGCTTATTTCTGTATAACGCTTCTAGTTTTTTGTGGACTTTTTTATGGTCGTGGATATGTGAATGTCAAATTTTAGTTTATTGTCTATTTCCACTCCTAGCAATTTGGTGTGCTCTGTTGGGTGTATAGTGATGTTGTCTTTTGCTGTGATGTTAAAGTGAGAGTTGCTTTGAGTATGATTGGTGGGTTGGAAGATGAGTAGTTTAGTTTTGTTTGGGTTGAGTATTAATTGGGCATCGGATAACCATGTTTCAACAGAGGAAAAGGCTTCCTGTGTGACTTTTTGCAGTTTGGGTAGGGACTGGGCTGAGCAGATGATGGTTGAGTCATCTGCGTATTGTATGAGTGTGCCATGTTTGGTGGCAGAGGGTAGATTATTGGTGAAAACAGAGAAGAGTAGGGGTCCAAGGATGGATCATTGGGGAACTCCTATAGAGACAGGTAGTTGGGGAGATATGTCATTCTGCCATACAACGGATTGTTGGTGGTCAGACAGGTAACTCTGAAACCAGTTGGTGACTGATTGAGAGAAGGATAGGTTATGGAGGACAGAGATGAGTTGTTTGTGAGGGACCATGTCAAATGCTTTAGATAGGTCTAGGAAAGTAGCAGGGGAGAGATAGCCATTGTTTTTATGCTGAAGGATAGTGTTAGTAAAGGAGAGTAAGGCAGTGGTGGTGCTACAGTTTGGTCAGAAACCATGCTGAGTATTGGAAAGGAGGTTGTTAGTAAGGAGGTAGTCTGAGACCTGAGAGTGAATGCATCTCTCTCGTATTATGGAGAGTGGAGAGAGAATAGCTATGGGGCGGTAATTGGTTAGTTCTGTGGAGGTGCCGCCTTTGTGGAGGGGAATTATATGTGATACTTTCCACAGTGTGGGAACGTAACTTTCTGATAGAGATCGGTTAATCAAAATGGATACTGGGTAGGCCAGTGCATCAGCTGCGATTTGTAGGTATTCACTTGGGAGGTTGTCTGCTGCTAATTTGGTGGGCTTAAGTTTAGTTAAGAGGTTTTTTTTTTTTATGTTGGAGGTAGGTACAGGAAAAAAAGAGAAGGTAGTGGGGAGATTACTAGTTGAAGGTGTGGGTTGGAGGTGAGGGGGTTTGTATTGTTTAGCTAGTGATAGTATGGTTTGTGTGAAGTGTGTGTTGAATGAGGTAGCAATATTTTCATAGGAGTGAGGGATGTTAGGAGGGATGTTATCCAAATAGTAAGTGTGACCAAGCAGCAAGACTATTGGAGTGGCTTGGACAGTATCACAAAATACATGCAAGTACTCTAGAGCTTAAATTATCTCTACACAAAACAGCCACAGTTGAAAGGTTTAAAAATATTTAATAATAAATAATAAAAACACAAGACAAATCTCATCAGTTCAACACAGTGCTAATCAAGAGTTCAGAGATCACAGGAAAATGCTTAAAACAATACTGTAGGATAGACTGACATAAATATAGAAACAGCTAGACTAATCTAACTATATTCTATCTATCTCTAAGAGAAAATACTAAGTTCTAAATAACTGCTTGCATACAAGCAAGCAAGTGCTGGTGAGTGATGTGTTCATGTTCAGGCAAAATACAAAATGTTCCCTTTTCTTTCTGTCCTTAAATTGATAACACAGTACTGCTGAGTCATTTCAGATTACATCATTCTTAACAGTTCTGATTTAGTTTTCCAGGCTCACAGAACTTACAAATTTACATTTCATTTTTGTAATGTGCACCTGCAGGAAGCCACAGCAATAAAATAAATGTACCTTGTAAAATCTAGTAGTAATTAACTCTTGTCCTAAGACAATAGAAAGAATTCCTTAGTCCAGACATCCTGTCTCTGAGCTTGAGATCAAACAGTCCTAAAATGCTTCACTTATCAGCATTCTTCCAGCAGGGTGCACTGTGGTTACATTTTTGAAGCTCAGAACACATAACACAGTTTTCCTATATTCAGTTTTCTTACATTTGTAAAACAGCCTGTGGATTACATTAATATTTACAAATGACATAGAATTATTTACAAAATTCTATCTAGCTAGGCTGGTAGCCTTCACATATCTCCCCCCCTCCCTCGAGAACTCAAGCTAGTTTTTTCAGGTGTCCCTTGAGAAAAGTTGCTTGAGAGGGTTAGGTCTATCTGAGTATACCTTACCCCATTCCCTGTCTTGAGAGCTCATCTGCATTGGCATTGCTAACCCGACTGCGGTGCTACACTGACATATCATATGCTTGCAACCCTAGGCTCCATCTTAGCAACCTGGCATTTTGCTGGCTGGCTCAGTGTAACCATGTTAGGGGATTATGATCTGTAACTACAGTGAATTTCTTTCCATACAGATAAGGCTGAAGTTTCTGCAGTGCCCACGCTATGGCTAGACATTCCTTTTCTAGAGCTGTATAGCATTCCTCCCTGGGTTGGAGCCTATGACTGAGATAAACCATTGGGTGCTCTTTTCCCACTGAAGAAATCTGGCTAAATGCAACCCCTACCCCATGGTTCAAAGCATCCACCTGCACAACAAATTATTTGCTGTAATCTAGACTGGCTAACACAGGGGATCCTCCCAAAGCTTCCTTAAGCTTCTGGAATGCCTACATACATGCTGAAGTCCACACTAACTTATCTGTTCTCTTTTTCCTTGTCAGGTCTGTGAGGGAAGCAGCTATGGTACTATAACTGGGGACAAACTTTCTGTTGTATCCTGCTGTCCCTAAGAATGCCCTCACCTGCTTTTTGTTAACAGGTGCAGGCCATGCATGAATGGCTTCCACTTTGGCAGGTTCTGGCCTGATCTTACCACTCCCTACTCTGTGTCCCAGGTGGGAGACCTCTGCCATACCCATCCGACATTTGCTGGGCTTAATGGTCAACCCTGCCCTCTGTAGTCTGCCCAGCACCTCCCTGACATGCTGAAGGTGCTCTTGCCAGGAATGGCTGTAGATGGCAATATCATCTAGGTAAGCAAGGGCAAACCCTCCTGCTCTCAATAGGATATGATCTACCAGCCTCTGGAAAGTCACTGGGGTATTCTTCATCCCAAATGGCATTTGTGAGCTCATAAAAGCCAAAAGGAGTCACAAAGGCTGACTTCTCTCTAGCACTAGAAGTCAAGGGCGCCTGCCAGTAACCCTTGGTAAGATCAATAATGGTAAGATACTTAGCTCCACCCAGCTGCTTTAGGCCTTCATCTGTCCTAGGCATGAGGTAAGCATCTGACTCTGTGTGACTATTTAATTTCCTGTAATCCACACAGAACCTGGTGCTGACATTCTTCTTTGGCACCAGTACCACTAGAGAGGCCCAGGGACTGTTGGACTCTTGAATTACCCCTAGTTCCAACATTTCCTCCCTTCAAGTCTGTTTGACTGTCTCAGACACCCTATAAGGGGCCTGCCTAATAGGCCTTTGGGGTCCTGTATCCACCTGGTGTTGCACCAGGTGGGTGCACCCTGGTTTCCCAGTGAACATGCCACAAACTCCTGTAACACTACTTAGATTTCTTGAACCTGTGTAGGAGATAGCTGCTGGGACATTGCTACCATTTCCACTGAGGTGTCAGTCCAAGCCTCACTGAGGAGATCAGTCACCAGATCTCCCTCAGACTCCTCCTGCAATCTACTGCAAATACTCAGCCCAAGGGCCTCCCTATCATGGTAAGGTTTCATCATGTTAACATGGTAAAATTTGTGCTCCTGCCTAGCAATTCCACCATGTAGTTAACATCACTGACTTTCCTTACCACCTTGTAGGGTCCCTCCCAGACTTCTTGCAGCTTGTTGTGTCTGACAGGAATGAGAACCATCACCTGCTGCCCTACAGCATACTCTCTAGCTCAAGTATTCCTGTCATACCAGACCTTTTTCTGCTGTTGGGCTTCTGCCAGGTTCTCCTGGGCCAAGCCCATGAGTTCCCTGAGCCTTGTCCTGAGGTTTAGGACATATGCCACAACAGACCCCTTGTGAGATTCACACGCATCTTCCCACTCATCATGAATTAAATCTAGAGGTCCCCTCACCTTATGCCCATACAACACCTCAAAGGGTGAAAAACCCATGGATTCCTGGGGAACCTCTCTGTAAGCAAACAACAGATGGTGGAAATATTTGTCCCACTCCCTCTTAAACTTTTCTGCAAATGTCCATAGCATGGACTTGATTGTAGAGTTTAACCTCTCAACAACGCCATTAGTCTGGGGATGGTAGGGAATGCTCTTCAGGTGCTTCACCCCACAGTGCTTCCACAGACAAGCCAGCAGGTCTGACGTGAAATTGGCACCTCTGTCAGTCAGTATTTCTTTTGGGAAACCTACCCTTCTGAAAATCTCTAACAAAGCATTTGCTGCCTTTTCTGCCTCAATGGAGGACAAAGCCACTGCCTACGGGTATCTTGTAGCATAATCTACTACCACTAGGATAAATTTTATCCCTGCGGTACTTGGGGTACTCAGAGGCCCCACAATATCCATATCTACCCTCTGAAATGGCTCCTCAATCACAGGCAAAGGCATCAAAGGAGCTCTCACTTTTTCTCCTGCCTTGCCTACCTTTTGGCACTGCTCACAGGTCCTGCAGTATCCTGTTACATCTCTGGAAATTCCAGGCCAATAAAAGTTCTACATAGTACGTCACTTTGTATGTTTTATGCCCATATGACCTGCAAAGGGAATATCATGGGCTGTGGCTAGAAGCACCAGATGGTAGGCTCTAGGCACTACCAAATGCTGTATTCTCTCACCGTCTAGCCCTCCCTCAGGGGTCCACTTGCCTTGCAGGCCATGTGTTAGACTATCAAACATTATGTGGACTTCAGGGTCCACAGCTTATTATAATCCACCAATAACATAATGATTTCCTGCAGCAGATATTTTTGTGGTGAAGGCTAATACTGCTGTGTCACTACAATAAATGTTTGAATAATGAGACTGTTGCTGCAGGATGGCCTGCCTTTCCACCATCCTCCCTGGTACTGTACACATACTATGTTTAGCATCCTACTATACAGTTAATGTTTTATCACAGTTTGGTATAAGTAAGGTTAAGGGTGTTTTTTTCTTGCACCTGTTGTTTTACTTGCAGTGTTTACTGCATATAGTTTATAGAAAATTTAATTTTTGTATTGTTTTGGGTGGTTTACTTATTTACTTGGGCTCCTTTATCCTTCTGTAGAAGAATTTGTTGGTATAGAATCTCTGTCAGTTTCTTCAAAAAGCCAAAAAACAATCAAGAAAAATGAGCAGTGCTTTTATGGATGAGATTTCCCCCTAATGACCACGATGCAAGATTTCATCCACTCACTCCTAGGAATATCTGACAATTAGAAAAATGTGACTGGAACATTAACAGTCACCTTTAACAAAAAGCACAGTTATTTGAAGATATCCTGCTCCAGATACCCTGGTGTTTCAACATCTATTGTTATGACATGCCTGTACTTTATGTGAGCTACTCTAAACGACACCATTTTGTGTGCCTCCAATTACTGCAGTTCATAATGGGAATAAAGAGAAACATAGAGCTTTGGGTGAGCTAAGCATTTGGGAATCCTACCCTTATAAAATAGTCGTAATTAATGTTGCTAATCCCCATACAGTGGGTTATAATGACTGTGGCTCCCCATCTCAGCTCCCTTGAGTCTACCACTCTTCATACTGAAACACAGAATGGTGAAGTCCTAGGAAGATATCCTTGCAGGCCCCCAGATTGTCACCCAGTCCCCTCACATCAACAAAAAAAACTTGATCCACAAAAACAGTTTTTACTAATGTTGCTTGTATTCATCTAGGAGGTTCCAATGATCTTGACTGCTATGAGTCTCCGGGTAATTTTATTTCTTCATTAAATGAGGGTAATGTAGAAGAAGAAGAAACATTGATGTTGAACCATTCTGTACTTAGGAACTCCATAAGGACAGTTTGTGACATCAATCAAGAAAATATAACTTTTTCATCTTTATCTGGCTTAAAAATAGCTCATATTCACAGTTTCATCTTTATCTGGCTTAAAAATAGCTCAAATTACCAGTGTAAAAGGGAAACTAATTTGTGGGAAAATGAAATATGACCATATAGTTATTCATGCTGGAACTAATGACCTCTACAAAATTCCTTTTACTAATGTAAATTTTCAGTTTTTGAAAATTTTGGAAACCTCACAATCAACAAAAGATTGAAGTGTCATTAAGTGAAATATTTCAATGGAGAGACTACATCTTTACCAAGGCTCATTATTCTCAGTGCTTGCCTACACCAGTTAGACACTGTTTACAGCTTTAATATAGTGACTTATTAGGAATAATTTCTGACTAATGAATGTTTTCTTAGGATAGGCCACACTTAAGCTACTATGGAGTGGGTGTGTTAAGTGGTACAATTGCAGACTATGTTATTTTGCTGGTTTACTCTCAAAATGTTGAAGCAACATTCAGCAAACAAAAGAATGTCAAAATATGGTTGGATGATTTCCGTGTTGCGGAACATTACTTGAACGAGACAGTTGTATCTGCGAATGCCACTGTACATTTTCTGATGTGAACCTCGATGTTAGGAGTACAGATCGTGGTACAGTGAGGACTGGGAAATCCATCCCTTTTCTCACTGTAGTGCGATCTCAGAATTGGAATATTTATTTAGTAGGGGGTGTGGGGGGTTCCAGGGTGGCTTACCACCCTGCAAAACAGTGAATTTGCAGGGTAGGAACTAGACTTACCATAGCTCCTATGTGGACATCATGTTTGATATTCGATCTAAATGTTGAATCTGTTGAATTAGTTCATCAGATTTGACATTTAGACCAAATTATTAGCAGAAATTCGGCATTATGATTCAACATTCAAAACGGAATTTGTTTTGAATTTTGAGATATTGATAGTAAACCTGTTTTGCTTTTAGGAAACAATAGAAAGCCAGACCAAGAAGTATTAGCTCTAATCACACTTTAACATGCTACTTTTGTGATCCCCATAGCATGGGGAACCAGCACAATGAACTAGAATTTTTATAAGATATGAAATATTTAAAATAATTGTTGCTTCTTGGAACTCATCTGATTTTCCTTTCCCCAAATATCTTAAATATGAATATATCCAAGGGCATAAGTGGGGGCAATCCTGATCCATGAATCCATTTAATTAGTGTTAATATCCAGTGATAACTATAAGGAGACTGTCATAGTTGATATCCTGACTTCTGCAATATTCCTAACACATGGGTTATCACCACTGTCATCTTGCCGGGACACCAAAGTTTTACCATCCCAGTGTCATACATGTAATGTGTGACCTCACCTCACAAGTGTAGGGGTATATAGGTGGCCGTACAAGTGTAATTCCTCAGACTGTCTCACCACCAGCCCAAACGCAAGTCCCATATTCGTTGGACTGATCATTGTTTGGTTGTTAGTACCATTGCTTCAAATATTCAAATAAGTGCCCCATTGAGGAACTTTCCTTTATATTTCTTAACTGTTATTCGTACCTGTATTAGAGTTCAGCTAGGAGGGATAAGTACGAGTGCAGTAGCCAAATCCCATACATAGACTTGCATACCCACTTCTTTTTTGCTTAGGAGAGGAATATGACTACAAAGCTTGTTCCCTCTGCCAATCCTTTGTACCTAAAACCTTGTGGTCCCCTTTGTTCTTGGCTTATCAGTTTCTTGGAGATCTAATGTTTCAAACGCTTGGCCTTCTCCAAAATGGCAGATTCTGCTTCTCCAGACATACTTTCACCACTTAAGAAAAAAACTTAAAAGACCTAGGCCAGAGACTCAGTCAACCTTTTTGTGACTGTAATGTACCTGCTGAGGTTTCATAACCCACAGTATGTTGAATTCCTCCTCAAATACCATCTACTGAGACCCCACCAGAGGAGAGGATATGGTGTCGGAGACCATGATGATCAAGGATTGTGCAGACAGAGATGAACTATGAATTATTATATTAGAAGGCCCAGAGGGCATCCTTCAGATCCTATTTAGGGAAGAGATCCCAGGTAAACTATTTGAGGTATGTCAGGGAAATGAGCCACCATGCTTAGGACAGGCAGATATCACACCAAAAAAGAAGCATCAGAAAACTAAACATGTTGGTTCCCCTCAACCACATAAAACCTCTTCTTGGGAGAAAGAATGGATGGATTTCTCTCAAGGATTATTTAAGGCCATTTTGGCTCTGAGAGGCCGCCGTCTTTTTCCTCTCAACCCCCTCCACTCACCCTTCAAAAGACTGCTGTGGATTCATCTTCCTCTGAAAATAATGAGACTTTTGATCCTGAGCACTGTCTGCTCTACTTCCCCTCAAATGCAATCTCCTGGCCAAGTCCCTTTGGGTGACGAGGGCTCCATGTTACCTGATTCTCCACTAGTTGAAGCTTTTTTTGGATAGGAAGTCTTAAATATGATGAAGCATTTTGAGTGGGAGTCTAGGCAAATTTCAGAAGTGCATAAGCATTGTTGCAACCATTTGGAGATGAGCACCCCAACCCCTTCCCCTGTAGCTCCTGTTCTACAGTTTTTTTGGATGCTTTTCAGTACACTTTTGTTGGCCCTGACTCCCAGCCTCTGGCTCCTAAATAAACAGACAGATTTTATAAAGTCCCCGTTGATCTTAAGTGTTGTTTAAAAATCCTGTGGTGAGCCCTTCTGTAGTTTCCCCCAGTCAGATAAGCCTTTTAAACTTCTTCACAATGCCAGTGGCCTCCCTTCAGATAATGATAACAAGGCTATGGATAGGAGGGGGAAAAGATTTATACCTCCTCTGCTTAGGCATTTAGGGACATTAATTACCATGGATAGGAGGGGAAAAGATTTATACCTCCTCTGCTTTGGCATTTAGGGCCATTAATTACCATGGATAGGAGGGGAAAAAGATTTATACCTCCTCTGCTTTGGCATTTAGGGCTATTAATTACCATAGGTAGGAGGGGAAAAAGATTTATACCTCCTCTGCTTAGGCATTTAGGGCCATTAATTACCATGGATAGGAGGGGAAAAAGATTTATACCTCCTCTGCTTTGGCATTTAGGGCCATTAATTACCATGGATAGGAGGGGGAAAAGATTTATACCTCCTCTGCTTAGGCATTTAGGGCCATTAATTACCAAACCTAGATGACCAAATTTGCAGGATAGATTCCAAACAGCAGATGTTATCTTTACTTAATCATACTACACAAGTGGCCATACACAACATTAAATGTAGTTATGCTGTTGTATAGGCCTCGTCCAGAGCAGCTGCTATAGGTGGTATAATCTACAGGTGTGCATAGTTATGTGGTCAACCTATTCCTGAGGATTTGAAAGCAAAAATAGTGGATTTTCCTTTAGATAAAAATCTCTTGTTTGGCTCCCAAGCTGCTAACCTTTTCAAAACCCTTCAAGAGCAGGCAAAAACCACAATAGACTGCAGACAGCTTCTATTAATTCTGTTGGAATTATTCAACCAAGCCTGCTTCTTTTGTCAGGAAGGACCCTAGACCTAGCCAGAACCACAAGAAGGCTCCCAGTAAGAGATTCCTAGGTAAACCACAAATGGATATTTCATCTGGGAGGCCACCCTTTGGGGACAAATCTATGTGACTGTTCACAATCGTTTTCCCCTATGGCCCCTCTCATAAAGGCTGACCTAATCTTTCTCTACTTTGGAAAGGATTGCAACAGACAAAGGGCACTACCTGTCAAAAAAATGGTTATGCAATGTCCTGGAAGTTGCCCCCACTTCTAAATGCCATACTTCCACCTCCGCACAACCAGACTGACCCATATTACAAGGACTATGGGCACAAGGCATAACACAGCTGGTGCCAGAAGAATTTGTGGGAAAGGGGTTTTACTACAATATTTTCCTAGTGCCAAGCAAATAAGGATAGTGCAGAGCCATACTGGATCTCTCCTTACTAAACACCCTCTTAAAAGTGCCTACTTTCAAAATATTCTTACTGCAAACACTGCTACCTTTCATTCTCCCTTAGACTTTTTAGTATCCCTAGATCTAAATGATTCTTACCTCCATATACCAATTTCGACCCCTTGCAGGAGATTCTTCAAGTTCTTTTCTGCGTCATCTTACTATTGGGTTACTGCTTTGCCTTTTGGGCTTTCCACAGCCCTAAGAGTTTTAAAAGTGTGTCTGGCTCCAGTGATCACCTTCTGCTGAACACAGTGAATTCAGATTTTTCCCTACTTAGATGAACTGCCGTTCCAAGCAACTTCAGCACTATTTCTTCTACAACAACTCCAGTTCACCCTCCTCCTATTATTTCAGTTGGGGTTCATAATCAACTACAAAAAAATCTTCCATGAAGCCATCTCAGGACCTAGCTTTTCTCAGAATGCAGGCTAGACACAAAAAGAATGCAGGCCTTCTTACACCATGAGAAGGTGTAGAGCCTTACATACTACTTCCACAACCTGGCCTCCCTCAGGCAATGCACAGCCATGGAGATCCTAAAAGCAGTTTGGTCTCAGCACTCACCTTCTGGACACAGTGATTACCCTTTTACCATGCCTCAGATGGGAAGTCTTATGGTGGAAGGATCAAGTTTAACTCAACCCAGGGATTCCTTTTAATCCTCAAGCCGCAGTTCAGGAAATGCACGCATATGCCTTGGACAAGGCATGTGGGGCCTGAACAGGCACCCAATGAGTACAGGGCAGATGGCAGCTAATGCCACTAAAGGAACATATCAACATGAAGGGGATGAGGGCCGTCATCCTAGCTCTTCAGTTCTTTTTTCTTCTCTGGAAACCAGGTTTCTTACAAGTGTTCACAGACAACACAACAGTAATGTAGTACAGAAACAAAGAGGAACCAGATCTTACCATTCATGCAGATTGGCAGAGAAAGCCTGGAACCCCGCCACCCAGAAAACATGTCACTCTCAGCCACATATATCCCATCACAGAACAGTTTGTTGGCAGACTCTTTAAGCAGGTCTCTGGAGGACCCTAATGAATGGACCCTGAACAGAATGGTTTTCCAGGACATCCTTCACCGTTGGGAAACTCCTCAGATAGAATTGTTTGCTTCAAAGATCAACAAACAGATTCCACTCTTTTGCACCAGGGACCCTTGCCTCTCAACTTGGAGGACAAATGTGTTCACTTTTCAGTGGACAGGGTAGTTCCTCTATGCCTTTCCTCCACTACCTCTCATTCTAAGAGTGCCTCTAAAGGCCCATATAGAAGAAAACAAAACTCTTTGTTAGTAATCCTCTTTTGGCCAAGACAACATTGGTCCCCTCTTCTTTTTCTTTTAGCCAGGGAAAGCATTACAAACTACCACACCAAGTGGATCTCATCACACAACAGAAAGGGTTATTGCTTAACCACAATCTGTAATCCTTTAACCTAACATTGTGAATGACAGAGTTCTAATTTCCTTACAGGCACCATTTTTCTAAGGAGGTCATCAAGGCTGTCCAAGAAGCCAGGAGACCCACCACTCAAAAATCTTAAATAGCCAAATGGAAGAGATTCTCCTATTGGTACCAAAGGAATGGACAGGGCCCCAGCCAGTCAGAGGTACCTTCCATTCTGAAATATCTGTATGATCTCTTACATACCAGTCTGGCCTATTCTTCCATCAAAACCCATTTGTCAGCCATTTCCATTTGCTTACCTCTCACTACCCCATGTACATTCACATCGTTATTCCTTAAAAGGGGTCCTGCATCTTAAGAGTACCTAGAAAGCCCATTGTCCATACTTGGGACCTCAACTTTGTACTGGAAAAGCTTACCTTACCTTCTTTTGAACTGGCAATGTCAGCAAACCTTGTATTCTACACTTGGAAAATTATTTTACTTCTGGCCCTCACTTCGGCTGAGAGAGTTTCAAAGATTTAGGCAGTCATGGCCATTCCTCCCTTTCTTACTTTTCACAAAAGCAGGGTGACCTTCAGGGCTAATCCTTCATTCATGCCTAAAGTAGTGAACAAGCTGTCTGTCATTCAGGCTGTAAACCTTCCCACCTTTTTTCCAACACACAGAATCAGGGGAAATGGGTACTGCATTCTCTGGACATTCACAGATATCTAAGATTCTATTTGGACAAAAGAAGATCCATTTGAAAATCAGATCAACTGTTTGTTTCTTTCATGGACTGTAAACTGGGCAAACCGGTATCCAATCAAACCAATGCAAGCTGTATCTCTAAGGCCATCTCCTTTTGTTACTCTCTTCATGGCATTTCCATGCCCTCTTACCCTTGAGCTTTCTCAACTAGAGAAGTAGCAGTTTCTGGAGCTTTCTACAAAGGAGTAGATGCCAGGTCCACACTGGAGGCTACACTTTCACTTAACACTGCAAGACTGATGCCTTTTCAAGGTCCAGAGTTGCCTTTGCTAGGTCAGTCCTATCTGGCCTCTTGGACAGTTCTACTGCCTTTTAACCAAGCACCCTTTCTTTCCCTTTAGCTGTTGGAATCGCCCTATGTTCGGAATACTGCAACAGGGATTTCAGTCAGGACATACTATAGTTGTGTAAGAACTTACCATAACAGTAGCTGTCCTACTGATCACTGTTGTTATAGCTGTGCAAGAAGTTACCATGACAGAAGATGTCCTGTTGATCACTGTTGTCATAGTTGTGTAAGAAGTTACCATGACAGTAGATGTCCAACTGATCAGTTTTGTTATAATTGTGTAAAAAGTTACCACAACAGTAGATGTCCTGCTGATCACCTTTGTTACAGTTGTTTAAGAAGTTACCATGACAGTAGATACCCTATTGATCAGTTTTGTTGTAGTGTTTAAGAAGTTACCATAACCTTAGATGTCCTACTGATCACTGTTGTTATAGCTGTGTAAGAAGTTACCATGACAGTAGATGTCCTACTGATCACAGCTGTTATAGTTGTGTAAGACTTTGCCATGACAGTAGATACCTTATTGATCAGTTTTGTTATAGTGTTTAAGAAGTTACCGTAACAGTAGATGTCCTACTGATCACTGTTGCAGTACTCCTTCCTCTCACTCTGCACTTATTTTCTCCCTTCTCTCTCTCTCCTCCTATCCCATGTGAAACACCCTAGAACAAATGGAGCTTTCTTATCACTTCATACTATGTCCCTCCTAGCTGACCGCTACTGTCTGAGGGGTCTTCAGACCATTGGTTTAGAGAAAGTCTGAGGAATTATGCTTGTATGTTTGCCTATATACCCCTGCACTTGCAAGCTGAGGTCACATGTCAGATGTACAAGGCTGGAAAGGTAAAGCTTTGGTACCCCAGTCAGATAACAGCGGTGATAACCCATGTGTTAAAAATACTGCAACAGTGATCAGTAGGACATCTGTTGTTGTGGTTAAATTCTTACACAACTGTACTATATTCATGTTTCAAATAATCCTAACAGATTTGTTTGTCACTGTAGTCCTACTATGAGTCCACTCAGAAATTGTGAATTATTGCAGTACCTCGGCAAAATTATAGTCCGTAGAAAGTGCATTTTGCTTCCAGACTTTAATTACCCCAAAATTGTTTGAGTAAAGTATTCTGCTAACTCCCACCTAGAGCAAAGGTTTTTGAAAATTAGTTATTTCCATGTTTTTTTAGTAAGCTGCAGAAGAAAATGCTAGAGGTGACTTTTTCTTAGATCTGGTTGCTTCTAATACTCTGAGCTTAGTGCCTAAAATTAAAGTTTGCACTCCTTTAAGCAGATCAGATCACAGTTCAGTAATTTTCCATTTGTCCAGTCCTAAGGCTGACTGCCCAACATGTATAATATACAGCTATGGATTAATCAATTATAATAAACTCTGTAATGAGTTTAGGTAAACTGACTAGTTTTCTTTGAGTTTAAAAAGTGATAGTCTCTACAAATACTCTACCCTAGGTATTTTTAAGGGCCAATGTGAAATCAGTAGCAGAATTAAGAAAAAGGTATAAGAAACTCTAAACTTATAAGATGTCAGAGTCATAAGTTGATTAAACTATATACAAAAAGGTGGAGGCCATCAAGGCATTTTTTTATTAAATTCCCCTCTAATAGGACTAAAACCAAATTAAATAAAATAAAAAATGTCTATAATGGATAAGACAGGAAAGAGAATTATATGGGATCAGATTAGCTTGAGATAACAAAAACTAATTTTATGTTTATATTAACTCCAAATGTAATAAATGTGAAATTAGAGGATTACACACCTTCTTGTCCAAAGGAAATTGCTAGGGTTTAATAAATATTTGTAAGCATGTCATTTAGCACTTTAACTTCTGGGATACTCCAACCTCTTTCTGTTTTATCTGATACTCTCTTAGCTCTTGGTAAAATTAAACATACCACATCAATGGGCCCTGACGAAATACCTGCTGTTATGATTAATAACATTAAATCTTCATTTGTATTTGATTACATAGTCTTTTCAATAAATTACTTAAAATAGGCACAATGTCCCCATGTAGAAGTAATCTTTTAAATTATTTAATTATTAAACTGGAAATTGTTAAAAACTCTATAACCAGATGATGCCATATCCATATTTTAGATTACATTTCTCAATGTACTTAACAAACTAGCCCCTATCAGGTCCAAGAGAGTTAGATTTAACCCAGCACTCTGGCTAGAAAGACATACTAAGCAGGTCTAAAGAGCTAAAGCACAGAACCTTTGGAAACTAAAAAGAACTGAACACAGTCTTGAAAAATACAAGCAGCTCTGAAATTGGGCCAAAACCATGATTAAATCTGATAAAAGATCCTACTATATTGACCTTCAAATCTCAAGTCACACTAACTCTAAACTCTTCTGGTGCACAGAAAATCAACTCATCCGCCCAGGTTGCACTACCCAGCCCTCACCTGCAACAAATAACCACACAGACAGTATTGGCAGTCAATTCAGTTCCTTTTTTATTCAAACAGTAACCTCTCTCCTAAAAAAAATCATCTTCTTGCTCTTTATCTACCCCAAATAATTTTCATTATCCTAACAAACTATCTTTCTAACTGATACCCACTTCCACCATAAAAAAAAACTGCTTCTCAATCTATAACCAGCAATCCTCACCCCAGGCAATGTACCTGCTGACTATATATTAAACTGTCAGCAGATGTCGCTTCCTATATAGTCTATATCTTAGTAATTCAGTCAATCAAAAAGTACTATGTTTCTGTCCCTGGAAGTAGCCCTACATACTCCCTCTTCACAAAGATGGAACCTCAGCTGACTTCACCAACTGTTGGCCCATTGCTGCTCTTTCTGTGTCATCAAAGTTAACTCGAGTCCTTTTTCTCCACTGAAACTTGGGTTCACAACTCCTGTGAACCCCCTCCCAAAAAAAAATAATCTTGATTATTCACAAACCATACAATGATTAAAAACACTCTTTGCCTTAGCATATTCCAATACCACCAAAATAGAAATGGTACTATACTCTTAGGAGTCACTATTGATGAAAACCTGAAATTTGCAATTTATAATGCAGGTTGTGAAAAAAAGCACCAAAAACTTGGTATCTGCCACAGGAGAAAACCCTGCTTGACAGATGAAACCAGGAAACACATATTCACAGCGTATTTACTTCGTAACCTTCTCTGTGGAACTTCCATTTTTGTCAATCTGCAGGTTAGTCAAGCCCTCCATCTTAAACAGTGCTACATCAAACTAGTAAACTGCTTCTGATATACTACACAAAGCATGTCACTGTTGAATCCCAAAGCAACTCAACTGGACTTAACTATCACATTGCTTAAATTACTCACAGGCAGTGATGACACATTACCTTGTTCACAAGCCAGAAATGTGTCCACGCTTAGCACACATCCTTCTTCAATATAATCCTAATAGAACCCCCAACTCACAAGACAGACACCTTCTTCGGGTAATTAAATCCAACAGCTGAAAAATGGTTATTTCTACTCTCTTGCCATCTCCCAAAAAACATGTAACTTCCTTCCAGTCCCACTAAAATTATCCACTAACAAAATTCCTTCAAACATTCAGTGAAGCAACACGTAATGGATTCATGGTCCTCTTCTTGCTCTGTTTCATGTTAATCATAAAACTCACACACATCTAGCGTTTAACTAAACCTTCTCATTATATCCCCAAACTTCGTCCTTAGCATACCATTCCATCCTCATTTTAACCTTACTCCATTAGTTTACCCTTATACCACCTCTCTTTGCACACACAGACCTGATATTTCTACATCCCCACCTACCTTACTCTATCACCTGCCTTTTATTCTATTTCCACTCTATCAGGGCTTCTTTTCCTCAGCATTATTTCTCCCCAGTCTTAAAATTATATTACTATTAACCTCGAATTTGGTGCTGATATTTCATGTGTTTCACTCAATTTCATCTTGTAGAGTACTGACATTGATTTAAGTGTAACATTCAACCCATCATGCCAAGCTGGACTGTCCAGTCCCTATTTTTGGGATATTCTTATACCTCTTGCTTTTCATACTTATGTTCACTGTTGTATGTTTAGAGATCAGGCTATTGTAACTTGGATAACAATGTAATTGTTGAGAGATATGGAACTGCATTAATGTCCTTCCATATCACTGCTGCAGTATTCTTTATCTAAGGGATCTCCTGCCAAGGGTAACCCATTGTCCAGCCAGTATACCAAAGTCTTCAGCTCTTATAGGCACCATCTATCACACATATGCTCCTTGCACAAGATGTAGGGCATAAAGGTGACATACAGATGCAAATACTCAGAACTTCTTTGATGCCAGTCTCAGCCCATTTATTGGCCAGCAGTCTGAACACGCTTCTGCTGTGTTGGTTACCAAGCCATTTTTTCATAGATGTGCTCCACTGGGGTTTCTTCTCTTCTTTTTTATTTTTGTCTGGTATTGTGATCATGTCATGCAGAAAGGGAAATTGTCAGTGTGGGAGGCAGATTCCCCATAATGACCATCATGACTAGTGTCTTCTTTGTTTGGGTGCTTCCTACCATCATGCACAGTAATGTTCTTCCATTCACATGTTGCAGTATTCGTAACCTCTGGGATTCCCTGCCTCAAGAAGCCCGACTTCCAGCCAGTCTATAAAAGCTAACTGTTGCTTTAAGGTAAGCTGTACATCACACATATGCTCCTCGCATAGCATAGGGCATAAAGGTGACATCCAGACATAGCATCCTCAGAACTTCTTTGCCGCCAGTCCGAATGCATCTCTGTCTTCCTGTTTGGCTTCAGATTACTCACGATTCTGTCCATTATTCACCAGGGGTATTTCATGGTGTGGAAATCCTGTCCTCCTTTTATGGGTATGCCTCAGTCTTCTTGGGAACAACTCCCTTTTTTCCCAGAGGTACTTTGAGACCTTTTGACTCAGCATACTATTCAAGAGGTGCTTGTGTCCCAAAGGGAAAGGGGGGTTTTATTCCAGAATGTTTCTGGTTACCAGAAAAGAGGGTATTTGGAGAACAATTCTACACCTCTCGTATCTCAACACCTTTCTGAGGGTGCCCACATTTAGAATGGTGTCCCTTCAGACTCTGTTTTCTCTTTTGATTCCTCAGGCTTATATGGTGTCTCTGGATCTCAAGGATGCTTATCTCCATATTCTGATCCATCCCCTTTTCAGGAAGTTTTTGCATTTCTCTGTTGCTTTCTGGCATTTTCAGTTTTGTGCTTTGCCCTTTGGCCTTTCTACTGCCTGAGGGGTATTCACCAAAAGCCCTTGCTCCTGTGATTGCTTTTTTGCAGGCTTCAGGGGATCCAAGTATTTCCTTACTTGGATGACCTGCTGATTCAGGCCTCCTCTCCAGGGTTGCAAAATCTTCATTTTTGCCATTCCCCTTCTTCAGAGCATGGAGTTCACAATAAACTTCAAAAAGTCTTCTTTGACTCCTCAGGATAATTATTTCTAGGTTGCAAGATTCAGAAGTGCCTATGCTGGCATCCCTACCTCCTCCCAAGGCTTTAACTCTCATTTCCTTCTTTCAGATTCTTCTTCCTCTGGCCTCCATTACAGCCAAGGAGTTTCTGAGAGTTCTGGGATTCATGGCACCCACCATCCCTATGCTCCATGTGGCCAAACTCCACATGCACAAGTTTCAGTGGTTACTAAATACAGTTTGGTTTCAACATGCACATCCTCTAGACTTTGTAGTTCCTTTTCTTTCTTGTCTTAAGAAGGAACTTCACTGGTGGCTCTAGCAGTTGTCTCTAAATCTAGGGCTCCCTTTTCATCACCCTCTTCCCTCTAAGGAACTGTTCACAGATGCTTTAGATGTGTGATGGGGAGCAGCTTTTGGCCCCCTAAAGGTACAGGGGCTGTGGTCATCTCTTCAACAGAAGGAGCACATAAATGTTAAAGTGATAAGAGTGCTTCTGCTGATACTTCAGGCTTTTTATCCTCCTTTCTCCACAGCACCTCTCAAGATATTTACAGACAACACCACAGTGATGTGGTATATAAACAAACAGGGGGAACAAGATCTTATCTTCTTTGCTGGCTGGCACTTCTAGTATGGGATGTTGCTGTCCAGTATCAAGTGACTTTTCAGGCAGTTTACATTCCCTCAGGTCAGAACACTGTGGGCACACACTCTGAGCATGTCCTTAACTCAATCCCATGAATGGATGCTTCACAGGCATGTGTTTCTGGACATTGTCCACTGGTAGGGTACTCCTCAAGTAGATCTGTTTGCCTTATCTCTGAACAGGCAACTTCCTCTATTTTGTGCCAGAGTCCCAGGTACTCTGGTGTGGAAGGTGGAAGGTTTTTTCTTTATGCATTCCCTCCCCTTCCCCTAATTCCAAAAGTCCTGTTCAAGATTCAACAAGACACTCCCAAAATGTAGTTGTTGACTCCTTTTTGGCTGAGACAGCATTGCTTCCCTCTTCTTCTGCATTTAGCCAAGAAAAATCATTGCAGTATCCTCACACAAGACAAGGAATCTCTCATTGATCCCCACCTGTCTACTCTTCAATTGACACTATGAGTGACAGGATTTTGATTCCACAGACACCTTTTTTTTGAAATTGTACATAT
The DNA here is from genome assembly GCF_019279795.1 of Protopterus annectens. NCBI lineage: Eukaryota > Metazoa > Chordata > Ceratodontiformes > Protopteridae > Protopterus > Protopterus annectens. The sequence continues at coordinate 71,404,618 of NC_056739.1, read as the reverse complement.
CCAAATGGAAGAAGTTTTCTGTTTTGTGTCTATCTCGTAACCTGGATCCACTTACTGTAGATGTTCCTATGGTTCTTTCTTATTTGTTGAATTGCTCAGTGCTGGTTTGGCATATTCGTCTGTTAAAGCCCACATATTAGCTATCTCTGCTTGTCTACCTTTATCGTCTCCTTTAACTTCTAGATTTCAAGATAAACAATTCCTTAAAGGTGTCCTTCATATTAGGCCTCCCAGGAAGCCTGTTCCTCCTCCCTGGGGTCTTAATTTTGTTTTGGAGAAGTTGACTCAGGCTCCTTTTGAGCCTGCTGCTTCAGCTTCCTTGCAACATTGATCTTGCAAGACTCTTCTTTTGTTAGGCCTTACTTCTGCCAGATGGGTGTCTGAGCTTCAAGCCCTTATGGCTTGTCCTCCTTTTTGGTGTTTCATAAGGACAGGGTGTCTTTGCGTACTAATCCTTCTGTTATGTCCAAGGTGGTTAATTAGTTGTCAGTCATTTGCCTGCTTTTTTCCCCTCTGCACAATCTGTCAGTTACAGGGTGCTGCATACTTTGGATGGGCATAGACAACTCAGATTTTATTTGTATAAGACTAAGTCTGTTAGGAAAATCTGATCAGTTGTTTCTTTTCAACCTAGGTCTCTGGGATTGGTCTATCCAAGCAAACTGTTTCTTCTTGGCTCTCGAAGGCTATTTCTTTTTGTTATTCTTTTCATGGTGAGAGCCTTCCTTCTACTATAAAGGCTAAGTCTATTAGAACTGTGGCTTCGTCTGGTCCTTTCTTTCAAGGATTTGGATACTAACTCTATTCTTGAGGCAGCTACCTGGACTTTTGTGCATAATTTATCAAGCACTGTAGGTTGGAGGGAATCTCCAGAGCTAAAGCTGTTTTTTCTAGAGCCATCCTTCATGGCTTCTTAAAGGGCTCTGCTGACCCTTCCTCCACCCAAGTTTATTCTTGAGCTTTGGCACGCTCCCAGAAGTTACGAATATTGCAACATGTGAATAGAAGGACATAATACAGTTGTGTAAAATCTTACCATAACAGTAGATGCCCTTTCCTTCACTGTTGCAGTATTCACTCCCTCCCTCCTTCCCCTGGTCCATTTACCTCTGTACTGGTTATCTCTTGGTTTTCCTTGGACTGGAACTTCTACTGAGGCTATCAGTTCTGAGGATGGTACGTCAGGACATCACCTTTATGCCCTATACATGTGATGTATGGTGTACCTTAAAGGAACAGTAGGATTTTGTATACTGGCCGGACGTCAGGCTACCCGAGTCAGGGAATCCCAGTGGTTACGAATACTACAACAGTGAAGGAAAGGACATGTACTGCTATGGTAAGATTTTATACAACTGTACGTTCTATCTGCCAGGTGATTGTACCTAAGCTCCCTTTGTAATCGCTTGTCCATATATACCTTGAGAACCAACATTTTAAACTGTTAGCTCAGGGTGCTATGGTGGAATCCTCCCATCCCAAGGGCCAGCCGTCTGCCAAGAAGAAGACCAAAAAAGTCAGACACAATCCAGCTGCTGTCCAGCCTCCCAGGATGTCTCTCTAGAGGCTGGTGAAAGTCCTGAAGACCATCCAGTGCTTATTTCAGATTCCTCTGCTGGGACCCCATCAGAGGTTGGCATAAATCCAAATTCTCACACATCCTCAGAGGGCTTTCAAATGTCTGTACTTGACATTGAGGAGGAACCTTGGCTGATATTATCCAAGGGACTGAGGGGGATTCCTTAGATTTTAGTGAGGGATGAATTACCCACCATTATTATAAAGTTGCATCAGGGGTCTGACCCTCTGAGGATGCTTTGAGCGGACATCCCACAGAAAAACAAACACTAGACAAAACATATTTTTCCTGTTGTGAAGGACCCCCTGTGTCAATGACAGGATTTCACTCAGGGTTTATTTAATACTTTGATGGCCTTGAAGCCACCTCAAGGGATCTCTGTTCCTGCTCCCCCTGGTCTTTCACTCCTGTGAAAAGGCCTACAGAATTAGATTCCTCAGATGAGGATCTAGACTCTAGGGAAGACTCCTTAGCCTATTCTTCCCAAATCCCTTCCTCCTTGGACTATGATTCAGCTGAAGAGGATTCCTTAAGTCCACACTCCCCTTTGAAAGAGCTATCCTTTGGGGATACCATTGCCCATATACTGAACTTTTTTAAGTGGGATTGTTGCCAGGTCTCTGATATTCAAGAAAGATACTATGAGCTTTTACAGATGGAGTCTTCCAAACCATCTGCTGTTCCTCTAGTTTTGGCTGCCTTTTGGATAATTGTTCTGCAGTTTCTGTTGCCCCTGACCCGCAGCCTCTTGCACCAGAAATGTCAGATAGATTCTACAGCGTGCCTGAGGATTGCAAATGCCTTTATAAATGCCCTTCTGCTGATCCTTCTGCAGTGTCAGTCTCTTCTGACAAGTCTTCCAAGATGTTGCCTTCCACTACGCTGTTACCTTCTGTTAAGGATACTAGGGCCATGGAAAGGTTGGGCAAGAAGATTTCCATTGCTGCCACATTGTCATTTAGGGCCATTAAGTACCTGACCCATATGACCAGCTATGTTTTGGTCTTCCTCTCCCAGGTTTCTAAGGTGGTTTCTGATATTCCTGACTCTGAGGAGAAGGCTTCTTCCCTTTCCGTGCTGGGCTGCACTTAGCAAGTTGCTTGCCATTCAATCAAATGCTGCTGTAATGTAACTGATGCCTCTTCCAGGGCTGCTGCCTTTGGTTCAGTCATGAGGCGATGCCCTTCTATTCACCTTTTGCAGTATTCTGTACATATGGGTTTTTTCCTCTTGGTACCCAAACGTCCAGCCAGTATACCAAAGATTTCAGTCACTGTATGGTGCATGGGACATCTGATGTGGCTAGCAGAGCATGGGCCATAAAAGTGATGTCTGCACGCACCAGTCTTCAGAACTTCTCAGCCGCCAGTTGAATGTCAGGTGTTTTCCTGCCTTCCCAGCCATCGGATTCTACATAAATCAGATAAGTGTCCCATTGGGGAACCTTCTTTTAGTCATTGTCTTTCTAATGCTTGTTCATGTAATCTGAAAGGGCAAGTGTAAGTGCAGCTGTCAGATACCTCACAAAGACGCCCATGATCAGTGCTTGTTTTGTTTAGATAGGTTGCATGACTACAAGGCCTGCACCATCTGCCAGGCTTTTATGCCCAAATATCTTCGTAGTCAACATTACATGCTTAACTTATATTTGGAAAACCAATATCTCAAACAATTTGCATTTAGGTATGGAGGGTTCCACCGACTTACCTGCCCAACCACCAAAAAAGAAGGCCAAGACCATCAGGCCACTTCTGCCACTGTGCCTCCTCAGTCCAACTCCCAGCATGTGGCCGAGGTCAGCCTGGCTGAATGCTCAGGCTCCGACACCTCTGATACAGTGGATACCTATACAGAAGCCTCACAATCCTGTGCAGAGGGCATGTCCATGGAGGCTTTTCTGATGTTGAGGGGGAACCTGTATTTTCAGTAGGACCATTGGATCCCTTTGTTCCTTTGCAGTCATCCGACACTAGGTCTTGCTCTACTCAGATGCGTGCTAGGCCATCGCTAAAAAAAGACGGAAAAGAGGAAGCATGTATCTCCAGCTACTGAAAGTACTCCGGATTGGCAGGCTTTCAGCCAAAGCCTGTTTAATGCCTTTATGCCTTATGCCTTCCGCCCCTGGAATTGCCACAATTCCTCCTCCTATCCTGAGCCCCAGACCTCAGACATCAAATCCCTCTCAGATGGAAGAGGAACAATTCTCTGATTCTTCTTCTGAAGAATCCCTCATATATGCCTCCCAGCTGCCTTCTCCCTTAGGATATGTTTCCCCAGAGGAAGAATCTGTTGATCCTGACTCCCCAGCAGAGGATCTAAGCTTTTGGGAAACTAGCTAAAATGAAAGAGCATTTTAAGTGGCAATCATCAGAAATGAAAGAGGTACAAAAGAGGTATTATGACCTCATCCAGATGGATTCCCCAACCCCTTCTGCTGTTCCTCCCATTCTTCCTGCCTTTCTGGATGCCTTCTTAGCAGCATCCTTGAACCCAGACTCCCAGCCACCTACACCACGTAGACCTGACAGGTTCTATAAAGTCCCTGAGACTGCAAAATTCCTTATTAAGTGTCCTGCTGCAGACCCTGCCACTATTTCCATTTCTACTGACAAGGCTTCTAAGCTACTGCCTTCTACCACCCTCCTCCCTACTGACAAGGACAGAAAACCATGGAGCACTTGGGTAAGAAAATATATACTTCTGCTACTCTGGCTTTCAGAGCAACTAATTATCAGACACATATGGCTAAATACACCTTGTCCCTGTTGTAGAAGATTTCCAAGGAATTGTCTGACTTCCCAGACTGTACAGCCAAAGCTCAGCTGTGTTCCGTAGTTGTCCAAAAAATTTTCACGGACAGTAACCTCACAGAGTGGATGTAGTCACAAAGTACAAGGAATCTCTGCTTCATCCACATTTGTCAGCAAGCAAGGAGGGGCCAAATCTTATTTGCTTTGCAGACTAGCTCTCCTGGTGTGGGAAATGGCCATCTCCAAGGGAGTGACCTTACAAGCGGTTGACATACTTTCCCTACAGAATTCTCAGGCAGACTCCCGCAGTATATCCATGACAAAGGCACATGAATGGATGCTTCACAGGGATGTCTTCCTGGACCTGGTCCAGCAGTGGGGTACACCTCAAATAGGCCTGTTTGCCTCCTCCATCAACAGGCAACTGCTTTCGTTCTGCACCAGACTACCAGAACCACAGGCTATGGCAACAAATGCCTTTTCAATTTCTTGAAGGGGATATTTTTCTATGCGTCCCCCCCTTCCCTCTTGTTCAAAAGGTCCTGCTGAAGATCCAGCAGGGCAGACCAAAAATCTTGCTGGTGACTCCCTATTGGCCAAAACAGCAATGGTTCCCTCTCCTATTACAGCTATCCAAGGGCAATCACAAGTTACCCCTCAGCATGGACCTTCTCACACAGCACAAGGCAACCCAAATCCACCCACAGTGGCAATCTCTTCACCTCACTCTGTGAGTGATAGGATTCTTATCCCTTTCAGACACATTTACAGTGAGGACATGCTTACTGTCCTGCAGAAGACCAGGAAACCTAATACCAGGAAATCCTACCTGTCAAAGTGGAAAAGATTCTCCATATGGTGTCTCAAAAGGCAGTTGGATCCATTGCAAAGCGACACTCCTCTAGTCTTGACTGGCCTGCGTGAACTATTATAGACAGGGTTAGCATTCTCATCCATTAAGACTCATTTGTCTACCATTTCTGCATGTCTTCCTCTAGATCCCCCCTTAGCTTCCAGACTACCTGAAAAGCTGTTCCTTAAGGGGGTGTTTCATCTCAGGCCTCCAAGGAAACCTTCTCCCTCCCCATGGACCTGAGCTATTGTTTTAGAGAAGCTCACACTTCCCCCATTCAAGCCAGCTGCCAAAGGTTCCCTAAAACATTGCACATGAAAAACTGTCCTTCTCATGGTGTTGACCTCGGCTAGGAGGGTGTCGGAGTTGCAGGCCCTCATGGCTACTCCACCCTTTTAGGTATTCCACATAGACAGGGTAGCTCTTAGAACTAACCCTTCCTTCATGCCCAGGGTGGTTAATGACCTGTCCTTAAATCAAGCCATCCAGCTACCCACATTCTTTCCCAGTCCGCAAGGAAACAGTGAGAGAGTACTTCATTCCGTGGATGTGCACAGACAACTGAGATTCTATCTGCACAAAACCAGGTCCATCAGACAGGCAGACAAATTGTTTATCTCCTTCCACCCCAGGGCCCCGCGGAAAGCAGTATCTAAGCAAATAATTTCAACATGGATTTCAAAAGGCTATTACCTTCTGCTACAACCACCACAGTAAATCCCTGCAAGGTACTGTCAAAGCACACTCCACCAGGACAATGGCCTCTTCTGGGGCCTTCTTCAGGGGCCTGGACACTTCCACTATTCTTGAAGCAGCCACTTGGTCTTCTGTGCATACCTTCACCAAACATTACAAGTTATACCACATTTCTTGGGCCATAGCTGGATTTGCCAGGGCTATCCTACATGGATTCCTGGAGAATTCTACTAAGCCACCTCCCCCTTCCTCACAGTAAGCTTTGGCACTCACCCATATGTACAGAATACTGCAACATGTGAATAGAAGGATATAAAAAAGTGTAAAATCTTACCATAACCATAGAGGTCCTTCTCTTCCATGTTGCAGTATTCTTTCCCACCCGCCTTTCCCTCCAGTTATATAGCAGCTTCCTTTTTGGATGGCACTGGACTGGCCATTACCCTTATTAGGATTGGTTCTGACTGGGGTGCTCAGTTCTGAGGACTAATGCATGCAGACATCACTTTTATGGCCCATGCTCTGTTAGCCATGTCAGATGTCCCATGCACCATACAGTGACTGAAATCTTTTGTATACTGGCCGGACGTTCGGGTACCAAGAGGAGAAAACCCATATGTACAGAATACTGCAACATAGAAGAGAATGACAGCTATGGTTATAGTAAGATTTTACATAACTTTTCTTTATTCTTGGCTATATCTTCAGGCTTTGCATGATGACATCAAGGCCAAATGTTTGGATGCCCCTTTGGGTAGCAAAAGTCTTTTTGAAACTGCTGCTGCTGACTTATTCAAGTCCCCTCCAGGATAAGGGCAAAGCCTTGACAGGAGCCGAAACATATTTCTGTTTCTCTTCTTCGTGTTTCAGGGGAACTATCCTTGCAAGTCTGCCTTTGCTCACAGGAAATCTCACTCTTTTTTTCAGGACAAGCCTGGTTCTGTTTGACAACTGGCTTTCCCTTCTTGTCAACCAGGTCCTCTTCTCACTGTGCCTCTCCCTGTCTCTTCCTAATTAGCTTCAGATTACCTCAGATTCCTGGGTTCTGTTCATTATCTGTCAGGAATATTTCATGGTATGGAAGTCCTTTCTGCCCTTATTTGGGTATTCCTCAACCTCCTCAAGAACACCTTTCTCATTTCCCAGAGGTTCTTCAATCTCTTTTGGATTGAGGCACCATTCAGGCTGTGCCTCCCATCCAGATGGGGAAAGGATTTTACTCCAGAATGTTTTTGGTCCCACAAAAGCAGGGTACATGGAGACCAATTCTGGATCTTACAATGCTTAACACTTTCTCAGGATTCTTTATTTTAAGATGTTATCCCTTCAAACATTGTTTCCTCTTCTAATTTCTCAGGTCTTAGTGGTGAATCTGCATCTCAAGGATGCATATCTTCAAATCCCCATTCATCCTTTTTCAGGAAATTTTTACATGTTTCTGTCTCTTCCATGGATTTTCAGTTCTTTGGTTTGCCCTTTTATCTCTCTACTGCCCCATGGGTATTCACTAAATGCCTTGCTCCTGTCATCGATTTTTGCAGGCTTCAAGTTATTCAGATTTTTCCCTATCTAGACAATGTGCGTATTCAAGCCCCTTCTCCCAACAGTCTGCTACAGGTTCTTCAGTTTACTGCTTGCGTATTACACAGTCTGGGGCTAACCATAAATGTCCAGAAATCAGTTCTGATGCATTCCCAGGATCATGTTTTCCTCATATGCAGGATTCAGACATTTCCCATGTTGGCATTTCTTCCTGCCCCCTAGGTTCTCTCTCCAATAGCCTTTTTCCAGTCCTTTCTTTCTCTATCCGTCACAGCCAGGGAATTTCTCAGGGTCCTGGGATTTATTGTTTCCACCATTCCCATGCTCCCTCTCACCAGACTGCATATGATGAAACTTCAGTAGTATATCAAATCAGTGCGGCTTCATCATTGACACCCCCTGGAATTCCTGGTTCCTTTTCTTCCTTGCCTCAAGCTTGAGCTTCAGTGGTGGATTCATCATCTCTCTATTGATCCAGGGCTTCCTTTTTAATCTCCAGTTCCCACTCAGGAGCTTTTTACGGATCCCTCAGATAGGGTGTGGGGTGCCAATTGTGGCTTCCTAAAGGTCCAGGGTCTCTAGCTTCCTTATCAGAGTTCAGACCATATCATTATAAAAGAGATGAGGGCTCTGCTTCTGGCTCTGCTTGCTTTTAATTCCTTCTTTCATCCTGGACCCCCTCAAAGTTTTCACAGATAATACCACAGTGATGTGATATGGCAGTAAGCAGGAGGGCATGAAGTCCTGCCTTCTTTGCAGATTAGCCTTTTAGATCTGGGATCTAGCTATTCAGTATCAGTTGTCTCTTCTGTGAGGTTACATTCCCTCGAAGCACAGTCTACTGGCAGACTGTTTGAGTAGGTCCAGAACACAAGCCCATGAATGGATGCTTCACAGAGATGTGTCCCTGGGCATTGTCCATTGGTGGATTATTCCTCAAGTAGATCTTTTCACCTTCCCTCTGAACAGACAACTCCCTCTATTCTGTTCCACAGTCTCAAGTCCTCTGACTTGGGATGTGGATGCCCTATCCTTTCTTTTTGTGCTCCTGCCCTTCCTCTGTTGTTACGAGTTCTGCACAGCATCAGACAGGAATGTCCCAAAATCTTGTTGGTGACTCCTTTTTTGCCCAGACAGTATTGGTTCCCTTTTCTTTTTCACTTGACCGGAGGCAATCACCACAAGTCACCTCAATGGGTGGATCTTCTCACACAATACAAGGGGTCTTTTATCCATCCTCACCAGTTCAATCTTCAAATGACACTGTGGGTGATAGGGTTTGATCCCTTTTAGGCACCTCTTTTCTGAGGTCATGCTTTGGTTTCTGCAGGAAGCCAGGAAAACCACTACCAGAAAATCATATATGTCCAAATGGAAGAGATTTCCTGTCTGGTGCTTCTCTCACAATCAGGATTCCCAATCAATGGAGGTTCCTCTGGTTCTCTCTTATTTATGTGAACTTCTCCATGTTGGGTTGGCATATTCTTCAGTTAAAGCTTACCTGTCAACAATTTCTGCTTGTCTGCCCTTGCGTCCTCCTCTGCCCTCTGGTTTTGAGGTCAAGCAATTCCTTAAAGGCATCCTTCATAACAGGCCTCCCAGGAAGCTAATTATGCCTTTTTTGAGACATCAATTTTGTACTTGAAAAATTGACCCATGCTGCTTTTGAGCCTGCCTTTTCAGCTTCCTTGCAACATTGTACTTAGAAGACGGTTCTTCCTTAGGCTGTTACTTCTGCCAAGATAGTGTCTGAACTTCAGGCTGTCATGGTTCTTCCTCCTTTTTTAGTTTTTCATGGAGTCATGGTGTCTGTTTGTACTAATCTTTCTTTCATGTCCCAGGGTGGCCAATGAGTTGTCCCTTAATTAGACTGTTCCTCTTTCTTTCTTTTTTCCTTGTCTGCATTCTGCCAGTGAGAAGGTGCTTCACACTTTAGATTTGCAAAGACAGCTCAGATAGTACTAAGACAAAGTTAAAGCTATTCATTGATCTGAGCAGCTTTTTGTTTCTTTTCATCTCAAGACTTTGGGTTTGACAGTTTTTAAGCACGCCATCCACTCATGGATTTCTAAGGCCATTTCTTTCTTAGCTGAAGAATACTGCAACAGTGAAGAGAAGAACATCTACAGTTAGATTTTACACAACTATATTTTCTACTAGAATAACTCTATTATTATTATTATGTAATAAAGTCTCTGCTTATCAATTTGTAATAATACTAATATCCACTAAAAATGTACACTGACCAGTCAGACTAACCTGGCAAACAAATGCAAATAAATAAAGATGAAGCATCAGATGTCAAAAACTACCAACTAATTAATATGATCACAAATTGTAGGGAAATGGTTTGAAAGATGCTTGTTAGATCTTATAGCCCAAGATAACATAACAATTGTTACACATCATCACCACCAGCACAGATGCCTTTCTGTTAGATCTACACTTGCAAATTTAGAAGTTTTTGATCAAATAATACTACACAGTATTGCTGGACTTAGCTAAAGCTACTGTTTGTTGGTCGCATAATGTAACACAAGAAACATTTATCAAGTTTGGCTTTAATCCTTATTTAATTAACTGGGTAGTGAACAGGCTTTTCAGAAAGAAGTGAAATGGTAGTCATTCAAGGCTTCGCATCTGATCCAGCTGAAGTACTTTGCTGTGTAGATTAGGGTTTCATTCTTAGCCCTGTTGCTGAGGTTCATAAGCATGAATTTTGATGGCTTAGCAAGTATGCAGATAACTGCAATATCAGTTTTACTATCATAAGTAGCAATGATTCTGAGGAAATTAATCTTTATCTAATGCAACTTACACGTTAAGCCTCTGAATCTGGTCTCTTCTTCAGTCTGGATAAATGGAAAACAATGTATTTTGGAAAACTGAGACTTGGGGACCAATCTCTTTGTAAGGAATTGTTGTAAGAGAAGTCAGTGTACAAGGACTTAGGAATCAATAGTACAATTTTTCCTTTGCAAAACATATGAACATAGTTGTTAGTAAAGCCTTAACTCATATGGACCACATGCTTAAGAATTTATCTACAAGAGACAAGGTATGTTTGACCAGTCTATATAAGATATATATTTGACTAGTTCTTAAGTACAACAGTTCCTTTGCATTTATAATTCCAGCCATTTGAACTGCTAAGAGATGGTTCAAAGAAAATTTGCAAAAAAAAAAATCTGTAATTTGCATTATAAAGGAAGTTGTCCATATTTAAACTTGTACTTATTGAGCTATCATTATATAAGAGGAAATTGATATTCACTTCCATATCATTGTGAAGAACTGAGACTTACCTTAAACTTGCAGATTTATAACTGTGACAGAATTTTTAATCATTCTTATACATTTGTTTTATCAATAATGATAAAACTAAGGCTAGGGGAAATTTTATTTCCCAATATATTCTGATTATTTGGAATAAGATTCCTTTACTTATTCATAACTTCGATTCTCTTTCCTCTTAATTTGGATAGTTAGTTTGGTCATAATGTTTACAACCCGAACTTCAAGGAGTCAGTGTTCATCAATGGACTTTGGGCTGGAAGTTTGTTAAATAACTTATGAATAGCTTGTGAAGTACTGGTAAGCCATAAGTCTTTTAGTGAAATCGTGTCACTGTGAAGTATTACAACATTGCTGGGTAAAGGGCACTTCCAAGATGGCTGCATATTGAGTAACAGCTTAATTCTAGCTCTCCCAATGTGAAAACAGAAACTCAGAAGAGAAAGACAGTGGACTTATATTTCTGGGTAAATTTCAGTAACTGGCTAGTAAGTGCACTGCCTGAAAGCCAGGAAAAAAGAAAATATAGATGAACTGAAAGAAAAGCAATTATAACAGGTGAGGAATCACTAACTGGCTGTTCATCAAAAAGCAGTGCAAGCTCCAGACATTACTTCCAGTAACATAGAGGAAAATATAAGACAACTACACACAGACCTGGTTAAAATAAACAAAACACTGATGGAGTGTATCAACTCAAACAAAAGGCTCAGAAAAAATGGAAGAAACTTTAAACAGATTTTCAGGTGAGGTGATAAAACTGCAAAAAAACAGAGGTTGAAATAAATAAAAGTATGGATGAATATGAGTGCTCAAGAAGACATGTTTCAAAAATAATAGAATTAGAGGACAGAATGTAAGGAATACCTGAGATTTTCTGCTGTACCAGAGAAGCAGGAAGGAACAGACTGTTTTAATTTTATGAAAGCACAAATAAGCAACTGGACTGGTATTCCACAGCAGGAGCTGTTAATTGAAAGGACACATCATGTGTATGCTCCAGACCTGGCTATGAGAAAGTAACCTAGACTTTTAATAATAAGATGCAGTCCTACAAGCAGGAGGAGTTGATTCTGAAAAAAACTGCGGCAGAAAGACAAAATACTAAAAGTGGGAGATAGCAGAGTATATATGGAGAATGATTAAACACTGTATACCCAGCAGAAGAGGAGCAAATGTATTCCACTCTTCGGAGAATATCAAGAAGCAGGTGTGAAATTCAAACTGCTGTACCCAGCTGTCTTCAAAATATTCTTTCCTGGAGGGACAAAATAATTTTTTGATGCAGTACATGCTGTGGAGGGAATACAAAAGTTTGTCCAACAAAAAGTGAGCTATGAAACAAAAGGAGATTCTGCTTCATGTTCTTCTGGTAATAAAGACCACAGAAAGACTATGCCAGTGAAACCTTTTCCAATGTTTTGGTGAAAAATGCTTGAGAGAAGGAAAAAAGCACAACAGTTGACTAGAAGAATCGAGAGTATGTTGGAAATGAAGTAGAGACAGGATTTGGGAGATGGAATGAACAGGAATAAAACCAGTAATTGGAAATTGACAAATGTGGGATTACAAAAAAATTATATTTATGAAACAAGAAAGAACAAGAAAATCTGGAAATATTGGACTTTTTTGATTTTCTTAAAACTTGTAGGGGACTCTGAAGCATATGCCGTACTTCATGTCATCGTTAATGTTCAGAAAAATACTTAGGAGAGGGGAAGAGGAGGGAGAAAGTTAACTGAAAGTAAAACAACATTTTTTTCTTGATAGTAATATTTTTTGTAGTGTATGATTGTCTCTGCATGCTATAAAGTAAAGATCTGATGTTGTAAATCTTTATTCATTCCTTACTGTTAGGACTTCGATTCCGTCCTCGGAACCGACACAGTCGTTACCAAGCTCTCGCCAGCCAAAAACTCTTAGCTAAGACCTACCCATAATGCCCCATTCATAGTCTCTTCAGATCTTGTTTGCTGCATTCCTTGTCAAATATGCCAAGCCTTCTCTCTCAAGCTAAGTGTAGCATTTTTTATGGTAATTTCTATCACTACCTTCTTTTTTAGTCAGTTTTCACTAAATTTCATCTTTCACCTATAAACACATATACTTGTTCTATTTCCTACCCTCTACCTTTGGTAGTTTATTTTATACCATCGTTGGTACTGTCCCTCTCCCCTACCTTTGGTAGGTCCTCTTTTCTACCACTTGTGGTATTTCTAAGTACCATTGTTGGTACTCCTCAATTTTCTGTCTATCTGCATATAAAAAAAAAACTCTTCTCTTTACCTTTACTGTTGTTGTTTTTGGCTATTTATTTTGTCACTAGGACTTAGTGTGTTTTTTTCATTATGTCTGAAAAAGCTAAATTGGGATTTAAACAGTGTGATAATTGTGGGTGTAAGATGCCCAACTCAGATGGTCATGCTCGGTGCGTTTATTGTTTGGGCGTTGACCACATTAATGCCTTGTGTGATATTTGTTCCAGCTTCAGCAACCAGACTTTAGCTAAGTGTAAGAACAAGCTGATCCTGAAGGGTATGATGAAAACTCCCTTCTCGGAGGTTCATTCTGGGGTGGAGGTCTCACCATCTCCTAAGACTAAGAAACATAAAGAGAAATGGAGTCACTCGGTCCCTACATCTCCGTCCTCCTTGGAACCGAGTCAACACCGTGCTTCTCCTGCACCTTTGGCGCAGACAACTTCGGCACCAGGCTCTATGTCTTCCCCCTCGGTTGCGCCCTTAATTTTTACTCCAACCACTGTACCGGCTTCGGTACCATCCTTGATGCCAACCTTGGTCTTGACACAGATTCTTATACGGCTCCACAGACACTGACGCCATCAGTTCTGAAGGTCAAACACCTTCCCAGAACCAGATATTCTCCCACTTATGACTCCTTTTTGGGACACCAGTTTAGTCCTTTTCTGGAGAGACCTGACTCTCCTTCAACAGCCTCCTTCAGATCCACCAGGAGTCTTTCAGAACAAGATGTAGTGAGGGTTGTGGACCAGCTTTTGGCAGCAAGTGGATTGCCTACTCCTGCTAGGCCTTTCTTCCCTCTTAGAACGGAAGCTTTCATGGCATATTTACCTGTATATCCTCCTCCAGCCTCTTCCCAGGGCCCGGAGACTTCTGTACCGATGACCGCCCCAGTGCATTCTGTCTCAGCTCCGACAGCGGAGGCCCCCTTGTCGGCACCAATTACTATTGGCGCTATGGCTCCATTGGAACTGGCGCACTCTCAGAGCAGTGATTGAGCTGTCGGCACCGTGGCTCGGCACCTACTTTTTCGCTGGCGCTGTGTACGACCACAGCTCCCCTGGCAGCTATCAGTCCTCTCAGAGCTCCTCACCTGGAGGCAGGCTCCTCAGGACGGGGTGTGACCCTGGTTCTGACATTGTCCTTTTTGGTTCCCAGCTCCCATCCCTCCTCAAAAGAAACGTTGCAAGAGGAAGCACCTTGATTCCCCTGAGGAATCCATCACTGAGGACACCGATTGCAATGAGGGAGAAGGGTCCCCACAGTCCTTCCTCGGACGACGTCTCATTTGGAGACATTCTTGAGATCCTCAAGCAGAGGGGAGACTGGAAGTCCTCTAACCCTTCGGAGGAATCAGTATTCTTGCAGGCCTTCTGTGCTCGGCCATCTACTTCCTGGGTGACCCCACCTATGGATGAGCTTGTTAAACTGATCATGCAGCATGCCTGGAAGGCCCCGGACAACATAGAACCTGTCACCCGGAGGCCAGACAAAATTTTATCCACCCCTGAAGACCAGCTCAATTGGTCCAAGCAGTTGGTAGTTGATTCCATGGTCATAGTGGTGGCCACCAAGAGGGAACTGGCAGAAGATAGTTCCACTGTTCATCCCCCAAGCAGGAAGTCTCAGGCTATGGACAGACTGGGAAAGCAGACCTACACTTTAGTGACCTTTGCCATTCGATCACTGAACTATCTGGCACACTTTACTCATCTCCAAAGAGGCCTAATTTCAGAAATGTCTGCCTCTTTGGCGGGGATACTGCCTGATGAGGTGCAAGACACTGTTGCTTTTCAGCTGGCTACCCTGGAATCTATCTCAAATGCCTCAATGTGCTTGATCTCTCACACCACCAAGGGGGCAGCTCGAGAAGCCGCATCAGGCATCATCATGAGATGGCATGCTTGGATGCGTTTGTGTGATTTCGCGGACCCCTTTAAATCTTCCTTTGTCAACGCGCCTGTTGACGAATCTTCCCATTTTGGTCCCAAAGTAAGAGACACACTATCACATAGTGAGAAAGATGGAAAGACCTTGTCTGCTGTGGGCATACGTTTTTCTAACCCCCAGAGATCCTATTCCAGGAACCAAAGGGGAGGAAAATTGTGGTTTAAGAAGTCCCAAGGATCTTTTTGTGACACTCGTGGTGAGCAATCCCCCCGGGGCAGAGGGGGCAACTCATCTGAAAGATGCCCCTTTCGGGGCAGAGGGGGTCTGTGCAACCAGGGTGCTAGAGATTCCTTCTCCAGCTGACCCTACCAGTGCTCCTGAACAGCGGCCTGATTGCTTTCCTCTGGAAGCAGTCGGGGTCGATTTTCCCTGCACCTACAAGCCTGGCAACTCATAACTATGGATGCATGGGTGCAGAGAATAATATCCAGAGGCTATCAAATCCCATTCAATCTTACTCCCTGACCTGTCAAATGAATCCGTGATGTTCCACCCAGTCAGAGGGAGGCAGCAGCCTTAGAAATCGAAAAGCTGCTAAGAAAAAGAGTCATCCAGCCAGTCCCAACAGACCAGAGAGGATCCGTTTTTTACTTGAGGTTCTTTTTAGTGCCAAAAAAGACAGGAGAATGGAAGCCAATCCTGGATCTCAGCTTACTAATCAAATTCATAACACCTCAAAAATTCTGGATAGTCACAGTACAGTCCATCCTCCCCTTTCTAGGGAAGGACAACTGGATGTGCTCTATATATCTCCAGAACGCATATTACCACATAAAGATGGACAAACACTCCCAGAGATTTCTCCGCTTCCAGCTGGGAGCCAAACACTACCAGTTCAGGGTACTGCCCTTTGGTCTCTCAACAGCCCCCAGAGTGTTCACCAAATGTATGGCAGTCATAGTAGCTCATCTCCAACTACAAGGATTCCAGGTGTTTCCATATCTAGATGATTGGCTCCTTACCGCCACGACCATGAATCTTCTCATTCACAGCCTCTCTTACACTCAAGGCCTTGCTCTTTACTTAGATATCGTGATCAACATGGTGAAATCTCAAATGTCCCCAACAAAAGCACTGGAATTTATTGGAGCGATCTTCGACACAACATCCTGTCAAGCTTCCCTTCCTCCTCACAGGTGCTCAAAAATAAGAAGCCAGATTCAAGTCCTTCTCCAATCGACTTTTGTACCCGCACACCTTGTACTACAGCTGTTGGGATCTATGGCAGCAACCATTACCTTAGTTCCACTGACAAGGTTGCACATGAGACTAGTACAGTGGCTCCTTTCATCACAATGGTCGATCTTAACCCATCCAGTCGACCACATGATTCGCCTTACAAATCTTTGCAAGAAAGAAATGCTTTGGTGGATGAAACCAGAATCAAATCTTTGGTGTCGACAATTCTGCCTTCCCCAGCCCAGGCCCATGGTGACCATGGATGCTTCCCTGCTAGGGTGTGGGGAGCATTTTCAGGGAAAGACAGTCCAAGGCACCTGGTCCTCGATGGAGGCCAATTTGCACATAAATGTCCTGGAATTGAGGGCAGTTCCCTTAGCGTTGCAAGCATTCCACACATCCCTTCCTTCCAGGACCATTGCAATTCAATCGGACAACATGTCAGTCATCTGGTATATCAACAAACAAGGCGGAACCAGGTCTTTACCCCCAGTGTCGGGAAGCCATGAGAATTTGGCATTGGGCGATGGCTTCCAACCACTTTCTGATAGGAATGAACATTCCCGGGAGTTCCAACCTTATTGCAGATAATCTGAGCAGGAACATCCTGATGCCTCACGAGTGGTCCCTCAGTCCTATAATAGCGGATCAGATCTTGTGCCGTTGAGGCAGGACTTGCTGTGACCTGTTTGCTTCCCCTCTAAACAACAAATGCAGAAGCTACTTTGCCCTGATCCCTCCACAGGTGGAGTCACCGAGGGATGCTCTGACGCACGATTGGCCACCAGGTCTGCTGTATGCATTTCCCCTGTTTCCCCCATCCCGAAATTCCTCCAGAAAGCTCAGCGGTTGAGAAGCAAAGTGATCCTCATTGCCCCTTATTGGCCCCATCAAGTCTGGTTCCCTTTCCTATGGCCTCATCTGATTCACAGCCCATGGATCCTGGATCAATCCCAAGATCTGCTATCTCACCCTCAGGGACTGATTCACCCCAATCTCCACAGCCTCAAGCTCACAGCTTGGTTTCTCCACTTCCGATGATTGCCAGACTACCTGATATTTCATCTCCTGTCCTTGAGATTCTTCTGGCTTCACACAAACCTTCCACCAGGAAAATTTATTCTAGTAAGTGGGCTAGGTTCTCTACATGGGCCAAAGATCATGACATAGACCCCTTCTCCATGCCTATTCACAAGATCCTACAATACCTGACTACCCTATTACATGCAGGAGCTTCAGCATCGACAGTTACTGTGCATTTAGTGGCTATTGCAAATTTTCACAATGGATTTGATAATTCTTTTGTTATGTCACACCAACTGTGCAAAACCTTCTTGAAAGGAGTATTACATGTTAAACCTCCTGTCATGCCCCCCATAGAGCCTTGGGACTTGACATTGATGCTTCATTCATTAACAAGCCCTCCTTTCAAACCTTCAAATTCATGTGATATGAAATTTTTGTCTTGGAAGACTCTACTTCTAGTTGCCCTTACCTCAGCGAGAAGAGTATCTGAGTTACAGGCCTTCAGTGTCAAGACCTTACTTGATTTTTTATAGGGAAAGAGTGTCCCTACGTACTGACCCTTCCTATTTGCCCAAGGTCATTTCTGGATTTTCAATTAACCAATCTATTGACTTGCCGGTCTTTTTCTTTCACCATTCAAATAGACGGGAGTATCTTTTGCATACCCTCGATGTTCATAGGCAACTTAGTTTCTACTTGGATAGAACTAAATCTTTTGGAAAAACAAATCAATTGTTTGTGGCCTTTGCAGGACCCAGATTTGATAGGCCTGTCTCCAAAATGACCTTATCTTCTTGGCTTAGAAATTCCATTACCTTCATCTACCATCAGAACAAAGTGTCTTTACCTTCCAGAATAAAGGCTCATTCGACTAGATCTATGGCTACTTCAGTAGCTTTTCACTCCAGAGCCTCTATGGATGATATCTGTGCAGCAGCCACTTGGGCAAGACCTCATACCTTTATCACTCATTACAAATTGGATTTGGCCTCCAGGGACGAGGATCTTTTGGCTCTATGGTGCTCAGGAATGTCCATCCTTAGGGCCACCCAGGACTCAAGTAGCTGGGGACTCGGTCCTAACAGTAAGGAATGAATAAAGATAATGAAGTTATGTCTTGCCATAACGTTCCATCTGTGCTGTAGATCTTTATTCATTCATTACTTGCCGCGCTCCTTCCCCCTGTCTGGACTCCTGGTGGACTTTCCTTAGTTAAGGTATTTGCTCAGACAGAGCCTCCTACTGTTTCTTTTATTACTTCTATACTATAGGGGAGGGCAAACTCGATCTGAAGAGATTATGAGAGGGTCTTAGCTGAAAGTTTTTGGTTGGCGCGAGCTTGGTAACGGCCATGTCGGTTCCAAGGATGGAACCGAAGTCCTAACAGTAATGAATGAATAAAGATGTACAACACAGATGGAACATTATGGTAATACATAACTTCTTTTTTTCTCAGCTATTTTTAAATGTAATGGGGATTCTAGTGTAAATAGGTGCTCCTGTTTTACCCCTCCCTACTCCTCTCTTTCTCCTTGTTGAGTTTTAGAAAAATGTAAGCTCTGCAATGTCAGAAAAAAGAAGAAGAAACTTTTGGGCAAAAGAGCATGATAAAATAAAAATTGATGTATTTTTTCTTACTCCTGCATAGGGGAATGACTGGACTAAGGCCCTTAGCTTGATCTAGTTCTAAGTTTTAAGAGAAAGCAAGTAAATGAAAAAGAACACTTGAATATTATAATTTTTTTTCTAACAAATAAATGAATGATTTTGGTACCACCTTTGTATCTGGTCCTCATGTCTCCATGGAGACAGTCTGATAAAGAGAAAAGGCTATAAAGATAAGACAAAACCAGACAGCACTTAGTAGAAGCACAGGCTGTACCATGCATCTTAGCATGGATGACCTTTCTTTTAGGTTAACCCAAGTCTATAAGTATGGCTGTCAGTTTGGGACACTTGTTCCTATTAGGAGGGTAAAACATAAGTATTTGAAGATGTACATAGTTTTATGTGTTAATATTAAGTTAATAGTTTTTAGGTAGGTATTGATGGTGTGTTTGTTGTTTTGTTTGAGGGCTTTCAGTAAAACAAAAAGTTCTGTAAATTGTGACATAGGCTGAAATGGATATGACAAGAAACAACTGTATAAAAGATCAACCTGCCAAACAGTGTATGCATGTAACACAAAAGCTGGAACTAGACACTTAAAAAAGCTGTTAAAAGGTTGGAATAAATCAATGGTATCACAGATAAATGCAAAAAAGAAAGATAGTGAACTATATTACAAAATGTAGGGTGCAAATAGCTATGATACAGGAGACACACTTGGAAAGAACTGAACATATGAATTTGATAAAGAAAGGTTTTCAGGATGGTTATGTAATGGAATACTTGGGACAAAGGAAAAGAGGCATACTTATATTAATTGCAAGAGGATCTCCAGTAGTGATAGAAGAGGATAAAAAAGAAAATAATGGTAGATTTGTAGTACTAAGGGGCTACTGGCAAGGGAGGAGGAGGATTACATTGGCATGTATTTATATTCCACCTAAAACTGTTATAATTGAGATAAAGAAAATTCTGAGAGAAATAATCAGCTGTCAGCAAGGAATGTTACTTATAGGTGGGGAGTGGAATTTAATTTGCAGCAATGAAGATGTGTCTGGGGGCCCAGAAGGGAAATATAAGAAAGGAGGTCAGATTTTTGAAGAAATTTATGAAAATATTTGGGATGGAAGATGTGAATTCAGTACTAGGAGTTTGGAGTGAATTTACATATTATTCCCCAATATACAAAAACTGGGCTAGGCTAGACAGAATTTATATTTCACAGGAACATGTGCATTTAATGAAAATTATTGATAGGCACTGAATAACCATTTCAGACCATGCACCAATAATAAGTAAAATAAAAACACAGGTTAATGAATTAAAAGCAATTCATTACACCCAAGCAACCGCTACCCCAAAACAAAACACGTGCAACACATAGCTCACAAAGCCAGTGTGCTGAACAGTCACAGCCCTTAAGGCTAAACAACACACCTGATACACTTGTAATAGGTGACTCTATCGTCAGGCACACTGACGTCCTGCTCACCAGGCTGAACAAGGAGAAGGTCACGGTGAGCTGCCTGTCGGGCGCTAGGATCCGCCACATAACACAAGCACTCAGGTCACTCCAAGGCAAGTACAAATATGACTCAGTCATTGTCCATGCTGGTGTGAATGACCTGAGACGCACCTCCTGGACTACATGAAAAGAGACCTAGAGGAGCTCTCTGAGCATGTAGCCCAGGCCGGTATGACCCTGACCTTGAGTAGCATCTTACCTCACCAAGAATGATGCCACAATATGAAGACAAGATGATCAATTTCAACAATTGGCTTAAGTATTGGTGTCATTCAATGGGGATCCAATGCCTGTCAGCCTGGGATGACATGCTCGACAAGCCACGATGCTTCGCTAGGGACGGCTTGCACCTGTCACCCCTGGGCTTTCGGATATTGGCAAAGGCTCTTGCCACCGCCATAGTGCCTTTTTTAGGCAAGGCTCAAAAGACAAACCCAGCTCCATAGGTATCACAAGGGATAAGAAACTAAGAGTAATGCTACTCAATGCCAGAAGTCTAAACCTCAAGATGCATGCACTCGAAACTCTCCTTAGCATGGAGAACATCGATATCTGTGCAGTAACAGAAACCTGGTTCAAGGCTCCCGAGAGCACCCCAGCACTACCAGGTTATACCTCATACCATGCTTTTCGGCCCCAAAACTTGGACCGAACCACAAAAGGAGGGGGAGTATCAATATTCGTCAAAGATACCCACACCTCCAGGTTGGTGGCACAGCACGAAGCATCAGAGACTATCCATGTGCAACTAACAGTGGGTAAAACTGCCTTCCAGTTTATAGCCTGCTACAGACCACCCTCCCAAACCCAGGAACCCCACTCAGCCTTCCTGAGAACACTGGAAAATATGAAGGTCTCTCCAAACACCATTATATTGGGCGACTTCAACTACCCAAACATAGACTGGGAGCATTACTCTAGCTCCAACACCCTATCCCAAAGGTTCCTAGAATTTATAAACTCAAATGCTATGGAACAACTTGTTACCACTCCCACAAGAGGGAAAACATACTGGACCTGATCATCACCAACATGGGGACTCTATGCTCCAGACCAGAAGTGTATCCCTCACTGGTAAGATCAGACCATAAACTAATCTCACTGGATATTCACATCCCGACCTCACCCCCTGCCCAGAAAACCACAGTGAAAAACTTCTCTAAAGCAAATTTCACACTCCTCAAAACCGAGGTGGAATCCTTCAAAGCCCCCGGGCCTGTGGAAAATACAGCCCAGACCGCAGAATCCTTTATAAACGTATTCTATGAACACCTTCAGGAATGCATGGATCATGCAATCCCAAATAAAACCAAGACCCAATCCTCCAAAGGCAGACGTCCTGTCTGGTGGACCTCAGCCATAAACAAACTATACAATAGAAGGAGGAAGCTACTACATGATAGAGCAAAATCCCAAAAAGGGAAGGCATCTCTGATCAGTATTAGCAAAAAACTACGGGCACTCATAAAATCGTCTAAGGCCAGCTTCGAGAGAAAAATTGCACAGGACACTAAGGATAATCACAAGGCTTTCTTTAGTTATGTTAGGAACCTGGGTGGGAATTCCCAGATATGCTCAGAATTAGTCCAAAATGACAAAAAATACACCGAACCCACAGACATTGCCAACATCCTAGCTGACAGGTTCAGCGCAAACTTCTCCCCCCCCCTCCCCACAAAAAGGGCAAATGTCTATCCCAGCAGAGTGCTGCCCCCCTAACATCTCAGATGCTCAGGTAAGAGCCGCCCTCTCCAAAGCAAAAAACACAGCATCAATGGGACCAGACAGTGTCCCGGGCTGCGTCCTACATGAACTGCAAGAAGAGCTAAACCCAAACATAAAACTACTGTTCACTCTCAGCCTTACTACAGGATATGTACCCAAAGAGTGGCGTACAGCAACAGTGGTCCCTCTCCACAAAGGTGGTGCCTCAACGGATCCTGGAAACTATCGCCCCATAAGCCTGACTAGCTTGGTCTGCAAAGCTATGGAAAGGATCATCATGGACCTCATAAATAAAGATATTGGGGACCTACAGACACTGGATCCTACCCAGTTCGGCTTTGTTAAGGGCAGATCCTGCCTCTTAAACCTGGTTGATTTCTTTGAAACAGTCACCAAGGCCATTGATGAGGGGAAGGTGGTCCACACAGCCTGCCTGGACCTCGCAAAAGACTTCGATACAATACTCCACTCGGGCATTATAGATAAGCTCACCAGCTTAAATATAAACCCCTATGTCACTAGATGGGTTGCAAACTGGCTCAAGGACAGAACCCACATGGTTAGAATTGCTGGAGTCATGTCAGACTCCAAACCAGTTACAAGTTGCATCCCACAAGGCTCAGTCCTGGGACCTCTCTTGTTCGGTATATATTTCTCGGAGGTACAGGCCAACACGGAAGGACTGTGGCTGACCATGTTCGCAGATAACTGCAAACTGGGCACCATAATCGACTCTCCAGCCGACACAAGCATCCTCCAAAAGGGCCTCATAGAAACAGACAACTGGTGCCAGAGCCATGGCCTCAAGCTAAACGCCAAAAAGTGTATAGTCATCCCCTTTGGCAAAAACAAAGTGCCCACAAATTACCACATAGGTGGTAATCCATTAAGTACAGAAGAAGTAATTAGGGACCTGGGGACTCAAGTTGATAGCAATCTCTCATTTGACAACCACGTGGGCAAAGTGGTTAGAAAAACATTTTATATAGCCCACCTAATCATGAAGGGATTCACATCTAGATCAGGGGAGGTCATCGTGCCTCTTTACTCATCCCTCATCAGGCCCATAATTGAGTACAATGCCCCTTTTGGGATATACCTTACCAGACATCTGCAGCAACTGGAAAGACCCCAAAAGTACCTCACCAAGAGGATCAAAGGGCTCAAACAGATGCCATATGCTGCCCAGTAAAGAAACTCCAGCTCTACTCAGTGGCATACCGCCTGCTCAGAGACGATCTGTGCCTGACGTATAAAGCCATGTCCAACCCGGAATTAATGGACATGCTGCACCTCAGAAAATCCAAATCCCATCGAGCTATGCGTTCGAGAGACTTGAACCTCAGCACTGAAATAAATAGGACATGCTGGAGGGACAGATTCATAACCCAGATGCTCCCTTCACTCTGGAATAAAATCCCAGTCCAGGTTAGGCAGAGTCCCTCATTGACTCTCTTCAAGAGAAATCTTGATGAGTGGATGGGAGATTGTAGGTTTACCCCAGGTATCACTTCTGTGTCACTGTTAGACAGAAGCACAGTATACTAACCTTGAAAAAGGGCATAGCAAAATTAATTTAAAATGGGTGGCGAAAGCCAAGCACACTCTGGCTAGGCTTATAAATGCCCTAGGGCAGATAGCCTAGTATGAACCTATGAACCTATAAAAATGAGACACTGGCACTTTCCCATCTATCTGTTGAAAAACGTGGAATTTAAGGAATGAACAGTAGAAATTATTCAGGAGCTATTAGAGAAGATAGACGTTTCTACTGAAAATATAACTAGGGAGTGGGATAAAATTAAAGTGGAGTTAAAAATAGGGTGGAAATAAAAGAAAGAGAGATATGGTTAAGAAGCAATAAGGATTATTTAGAGGGACTGACAAATATTAAAATATTGCAGAATAGGGGGAATCTCACAGAAGAAGAAGAAGAGCAACTGCAGAATGATAAACAGAAAATAAAGGGTTACCTTAATAATATGCATGAGTTTAGAAAATTGTTGTTAAGCAAATGTTTTTGATAATAACGCTAGAGCACAGAAACTTTTAGCACAGTAACTCAGGCAACAGAAAGTAGAAAGGGCTGTTGCCAAGCTTAGGGGGCTGTAACAAGGAAGATAACAAGAGATCTTGTAGAGGTACTGGAGATATTTTGAAAATTCTGTAAAAGTCTGTATAAAGCAGAGAAATATGGAAATCAAGAAAAGGCAAAAATGGAAATGTTTATGAAAGACTAAATATGCCAAGGTTAGATGGAGATGAGGCAAAATTACTAACAGTAAGCACAGGAGGAGATGAGATAAAAATGGTGATGTATAACCAATCCACAGGAAAGTCCCCAGGAATAGATGGTATTCCTATGGAAGTTTAGAAGTTAGAAGGGAAAAAAATGATAAAAATATGGAAGGTTTGTTTAACAATATTTTAAGAGGAGGAGAAGTACCAACATCCTGGAAGAAAGTGATGGTGGCTGGAATACTTAAAAAGGGTAAATACCCATCAGATCCAGTTTCCTATAGGCCCATTTCAATACTAAACCATGATTATAAAGTATTTATGTCTATAATGACTAAAAGAATTGCAAAAGTGATGGCAGAATTGATAGATATGGATCAATATGGCTTTGTGGAGGGGAGGCAAACATTTGACAACATTAACAGAACGTTGATCCAGAGGGAAGCAGAAAGTAAGAAGATACCATTGTTGGTGGTGGGTCTTGATGCAGAGAAAGGATTTGACAGAGTAAGCTGGGACTTTATGATCAGGGCAATAGAAGCATTTGCATTTCCTGAAAAAATTATAAAATTGATTAGGAGGATATATGAGGGATTGTAGGTGAAAATTAAAGTGGGTCGGTTCCTCTCTGATAATTTCTGCTTGAACAGAGGAACCAGACAGGGTTGTCCTCTTTCCCATTCGTTATTTGCATTATATTTAGTACCATTTTCAAAGAAAATAAGGGACTCAGAAATTCAAGGATATAATTGGTATGGTAGTCAAGAAAAGCTGGCTCTATTTGCAGATGACATTATTTTACACGTGAAAAAAAAACAGAAAAGGACATTTCAGTGCTGTGGAACATTTTGAGACAGTTTCAGATCTTTTTGGGATACAAAATTAATGAAGCTAAAACAAAAGCAATAGCTGTAAATTATGTATGCACACACACATTGGTTCCACAATATCCATATTTATGGGGACTTGATAAAATGAAGTACTTAAGAGTATGGATTAAAATGATTCTGGTGTGACAGCTAAGGATATGTGGGAGAGACTAAACAAAAGATAATACAAAAACTGGGAAATCTGAAACTGTGTTATATGGATGTGGATGATAAAATACAAGCAGTTACAAAGTGTTTAGTCCCTTTGGTCTTATACACAGGTCAGGCATATTTTTATCAACCAGTTGAGAAGCTGCTGATAGCAATTAGTAAAGAGCTGAAGGATTTTATCTGGGAGGGGAAGAAGGCAAGAATCAAGTGGGAGAAGCTAATTATAAACAACACCTGGCAATGCATAGTTCTGAAAACTGGTCTTCCCTAGGGTTGTGTGCTCAGCCCCTTGCTCTTCACCATCCTCACCAGTAACTGTACTGCAAAACATAAGTCAAACCATATTATAACATTTGCTGACAATACCACAGTCTTGGGTCTCATTAGTGGTGGAAATGAACATAATTACAGGGATGAGGTGAACACTTTGATTGCCTGGTGTGACAGGAACAATCTGGACCAGAATGTTAATAAGACCAAAGAAATGATTACGAACTTCAGGAGAAAGGCAACAGTTCACCAACCACTCACTGTTAAAGGGGAGGTAGTAGAGAAAGCCAAAACAACCAAGTTCCTGGGCCTTCACTGTCAAAGGGGAGGTGGTAGAGAAAGCCAAAACAACCAAGTTCCTGGGCCTTCACTGAGAAAGCTCAAAAAGGTCAGGCTCCCACTGTCTGCTCTTGCCAATTTTTACAGAGGAGCTATCGAGAGCATCCTCACTAGTAACTTCATAGCATGGTTTGGCAACTGCACAGTTGCTGAGAAGAAGAAACTACAGAGGGTGGTGAGGGTGGCTGAGAAAATCTTGGGCACAAACCTCCCCTCTATTCAAGAGCTTTTCTTTACAAGAGCAAGAAAGAGAACATATAAAATACTAGCTGATTTGACACATCCTGCCCACAACTGGTTCTCACAACTTGCTTCTGGAAGGAGGTACTGCAGCTTCTGCTGTAGGACTACCAGATTCAGGAACAGCTTGTATCCTACAGCTGTGAGACTTATTAATTTGGACACCAACCATAATACCTGATAAATTGAAGCGTCTTTTTTTTTTCATTTAATCCTGCTGCTCTGAGCAATTACTGCCAGCATTACTATTATGCAATATGATGGCTATACTGAGTCACATCTAAGGTTAACAAGTGCAATGTGGTAACTAAACAGCTGCTATTCACTAGTCTCTATTTAATATTCTCTATCTTAACAGTGTAGGGGTTTGGTGGTGGGTATTTATTATTTATCACTAGATAATGGTCATTGACTGTATTTATGTAATGTGAACTACCTCTTGCATGTCATATGTGTTATTTTCTTTCTTATGTTATTCTTTGACACTGCTGTATCTATGTTATTTGTACTGCATTTCTCCCATGCGCTGACATTTGCAATTTCGTTTAGGCTGCACTTGTGTGGTCCTAAATGACAGTTTCTTTGAATCTTTATTTCAGAACTACACAGTTAAGGGTCCTATGCATAGTACAAACAGAAACCTAAAATTCAAAGTGGAAAGGGATGATGATGTAACAGGGGGAAGCTCAAGAAACAAGGAGAGGCTCAGATTTTGGATGCAGATCTTTAAGGAGAATAACAATAATCACATAGAATATTATGTTCATAAAGCAGCAGAAAATATTCTAAGAACTAAGCCAACATGGGAATGGAGAAAGGAGATCCTGCCAATGACTGCAATTAAGGATCTAGACAATAGGCAAGAGGGGACTGGAATTATATTGGAGAAAACTGGCTAAGGAACCAAGGTATTGGGATCAAATAACTAGAGATGGAAAGGTGATAGAATGGGAAGATGCCAAGAATTTATTTGGACTGCAGTTTAGAGATTGCCTTCCCTGTCAAGCACTGATATCAGAGTATAGACAACGAGAAAAAAATAGGAGGCCCTAAATAAAAGACCAGCATTGGTAGCATTTTTAGAAGAATCTAGAACAGAAACTACTGTTAAAAAGGAATAAAATATTGCATGATAACCCTAAGAGCCAATCAGAGGAGATTAGAAAGGATTGGGAAGAAAGACTGGTTAAGCGATTCACAAAGAAACAATGGGGAGATATATGTATGTCTCCCAAATATGCAACAAAATCTAAAATATTTAAGATTTTTGCTTGGAAATGTTTACATAGGTGTTTTAATACTCCAAGTAGACTCCAGAGAATTTTTCTTCAGATAGACAGCAAGTATTGGAGATGTGATGGGGAAAAAAGAGGTAATTGGGAACATATTTTCTGGGAGTGTTATGAGTTGGCAGACTTTAGAAAATTTCAAGTAGACTCCAGAGAATTTTTATTCAGGTAGACAGCAAATATTGGAGATGTGATGGGGAAAAAAGAGGTAATTGGGAACATATTTTCTGGAAGTGTTACGAGTTGGCAGACTTTTAAAAATTCCCAGTAGACTGCTCTATCAGAGATACTGAGTGAGGAAATCCATGTATCTAGGGAAATTATTTTTCTGACCTGTGATACCAAATCGGAATTGCCTAGACATAGTAAGACCTTTCTGAGTATAATTATGATAGCTGCCAAAAAAGCAATTGCTGGAAAATGGAAATCAAAGTTTAAACCAACTTTACAAGGAAGTAGTGAATATACTATCAGAGATAAAACAACTGGAACTTGGATCTTTAGAAAAAGGGTAGGAGCAAATTACATAGAACAAATAGGAATTGTGGGAACAATATGTACAGGGGAGGAATGAGATTTAAAAGAAGGCAGGATTTGAATGAGCTATGTAATGTGTGATTGACAATGACTAGATAGATCATGAGTGATGTATAATCTTTGCAACTAAGATTATGTCAATATGGTTCGTTTTCATTTATATAAATGGATGATTGCCTATGTCATAACTGATAATTTAATAAAGATTCTTCTTCTTTAAAAAAAAATACTAGGTAAAGATTTCTGATTCATATGCGGGACTTAGAAGTTATTCCATTTATTTGTCACAGTTACTGGTACCTGGTAATAGCAATGTGTTGGAAAAAGCTACACAAACATTTATTACATTTCATGAAGCAAAACATCAGTCACCTCCCACACACCTTGATAGGTTTGTATTGCAGTCACTCACTTCTTGTAATCTTTTAAGAATGGCATTTAGTATTCCTTGGCCCAAAAATGACTGACACACATGCACATACGCAAGCACACATGCACGCACACACATGAAAAGGGGAAATAACATGTTTAAAAAATGAAAAAATATTACCAACATAACAGTGTTGCAGTACTGATTAATGGTGGTATTAGTATTATTAAACTGTGTGACATAATTGCTTCAGGGAACTTTCCCATTCTGCTGCAGTTCAGTCAGAACCATGTTTTAAGTACTATTTCTCAAATTTAGTATTTGTAGGTAGGACATGTTGCAGCATTAGGGAGCAAGGCTCAGGAGAGAGTACTTTACTGTTGAGGAAAACCATATCCTCACAGCTGCCCTTAAGCTATATGGAAAGCGTTTTTTTTTTTTTTTTGGAAAAGGGGATTCAAGACAGGCAGAGCATGATAATGTGTGTTATAAAAGACTCTCTGATGTAATAAGGGGAGTGAAATCATTCCCTAGCACAGTGAAGGAAGAGAGCTAGTGATATGATATCCCATTTCAGGAGTAAGACAAGGCATAACACAATTGCATGTAGTTCAACACAATGCAGGCCTTCTCCTGTATAAAGTTTAACACCTGATAAGGAGTGCCTACTGTCTGTATGAGGGGATGACTATGATGCAGGGGATGATGGCACTGGATTCATTCAAGGTGGCATGGATGTCAGCAGCTTGTACACCGTCATCCTACACACACACACACACTTTCACAGAAGGTCAGTGTTGCTGTGCAGTATATTTTAATATTGCATGTATTCCTTAGTATACTGAATGACTGTATACAAATTTGAAATGTTTCTCCACAAAGTATTTTATCATTATCATAAGTAGCACTACAAGAACAGACAGTACATAGTACGTGTGTGCCATAACTCTCACAGTCATAATACAGGACAGTGGCATGCTGCCACAAAGTGCACTGGCAGGGCTCTTTCCTTCCAACAGGTTGATAACTCCATCATCACTGATGCAGATCCGTACATAGTACACCATTATGAAATTAGTTATTCCTTTATTTATTTGTGGGTGTTGACTGGGATAGTTTGGCTGGACTGAGAGCCCCTTTTCAGAGGTCTCCCAGGGAGAAATGCTGCACATTAACTATCAGTAGCCTATAATAAATTGTTACATCATGGGCATGCAGTCATTTACAGTATTACAGTTATAACTCAGTACAATAATGTGTTACATCACAGGCATGCAATAATTTACAGTAGTGTAACTCAGTACATCTTTGTTGTTGAATCCCTGGTGGAAGACACACTGTTTGAGGTTGTGTAATGATAAAACAAGTACACTTGTCCATCTTTCTACTTAACAGAATCAACTACTGAAAACTTCAACAAGGTGTCTTTATTCCTCTTACAGGGAGGGTATTAGAGAGAGAGTCTCCTAGATCTGCTAGCTAAAGTGATTTATTTGGACTTATCCTTTATACTCTGTTTCTTGTTAGTGTTGTCATCCTCTGGGTCACAGGTGGGATATCAGACCTGACTTGAGCTTTCTGGATTACCTCTGTTTCCAACACTATCATTAGGGTATATTATGCATGATGCAATTCAGATGTGACACCCAGTCACAACTTTGCAGTCTGTAATACATACCTAAGGCAACAACCCCAAAAAGTGGCAGAAGAAGTGCACCATGTAACAAAACAGTTACACCTAAAGTAATACTTACCTGCAATGTGAAGAAGAAAAATGAATAAAGGATGAGGCATAAAATTATATCGAACAAAAAAAATTCTGATTGCAAAAGCAATGGCATCTGAATACAAATTCTTGCTAATTTCATTATGACATCATCACTGTAGTACACTTCTTCAGCATGTATCAGCAGATAAAGGCTACTGCCTATTTGTATATACACTGCTTCAATCCCTAGCCACTCTGTCAATCCCCCACCTCTGGTATGCCTGGCACTTGTGCCACTGCCCACTGAACTCTGCAAATTATGACAACTGTAACCATATGAACTATACATCTGTGTTCTGTATATGAAAAAATGTCTGAAGGACAATGTGAGTTGACCAGTGCACCATGCTTAAGCATGTCTGGGAAGTCCCTGGGTTGCTGCCATCACCTGACCACTTTCACTGTCATCATTCAAATGACAGAGGGAGTTGCAATGCCAGCATCTGTCCTTACGTCTGGCAGTTGCACACTAGACAAATGCATAATCATGTTGCAGAATGCAACAAGCGATGAACATTCTACATGTACTAGCAGGGTCATACTGAAGAGCCACTCTGACTCTCTGACTCATCTAGGAAACAAAAACAGGTTTTCAGCAGGTCAAACTCTTGCTCAGTGACTGTCCATCTCTGGGACAGGATGGTGTAACGCACAGTTGTTTAGTTTCCTGTGGTTGCAGACTGGAGTCTTTGGTCAAGGATCAAGTGGGTAGCCTGCATAACCTGAAAATATGGTAAAGGTGAGACACATGAAGATGGGGCAGTTACTCAATAAAACCTTGATTTACATTTATAGGAATGCTATGAGGAACAAGGTTATTTAGGGTGCACTTAACTACTAGGTGTCCGTGAGGTACCCTGCCATGCAGGAAGTGGTGGTACAGTTAACCTATATGTCAGAAGTGAGAATCATGAGTACTGCCAGGATGCTGGGCTGTTACCTTGGTGATACAGCCATGTGCATCACACACAGCCTGTTTCCTGATGGAATGGTAACTGTTCCTTTTATGATGCATTTTCCCATGTTGGATGCAATCTGTTGCAAGAAGCACCTCAGGAAATTGTACCATTCCATAGAATTCATGCATGATACTGGTTCATACCTGTAGTGACACCTGGAAGTAGATATGCTCATTCATGTAAGCCAGAAGCAGAAACCTGTGAGATAACCAATCCCAGTCTGTCTCTGAAAGCTTCTCATGGCAAGTAGAGTGACAGCTGTACATACTTTGATATCCACAGGAATAGGAAGGCCATGCATTCTCTCATTTCCAGTTTGTGAGCCATACAGGTTCATCCAAACCCTTTTAATGTCCTTGCCCATGCTAAACCTGTCCAGTAGCTACTTCTCCTCAAAGTTGTAATGGGTGACCTTTTGCCTGTATCTCCTCCTCCAAAGTCACAGAGCACCACTGTGCACATTGACTTCCAGTGCAGTGGAAGCAAGCAGCTCAAAGTAGAATACAGCAACATTAGCAGCAAAATCAAGCATCTTGGCCAATTGCAGACTGACTGAAAAAGACATGGATTCACTTTTTATAAGGCAAGTTTGCACCAAAATGTGACTGATTTACAAAATGTGGGAATAACACAGTGCAGGTGTTTCATTTGCATACAATTTCTCATTTACATCTCATTATGTAGTTATTTGCCTATGAAGTTTTGCACAACTTTCCTAAAATTACACATAAGTATAGCTTATATCTGTGAATTGTGTCCAATTTTTGCTTGTTTTCAGCTAGCACACATACCCCCTCTGCATATGTATGACTATCATACTATCCCAAAATCTTTTAAAGGAATTCCTAATTAATGGTTGAAAAACAGTCTCTTGGATGATGCTGAGAGGAAAACTATGTGAACCAAATAACCTTAAATAATATAGAACATCTATAAAGACTTTCATTATTTTGTGAATTTCCATATAGAAGACTTAGCCTCTGATTCCAGAGTTATACAGGAACATTTTAGACTTGGTCATCAGCTGTGTGAAGATTCAGTTTGTCTTAGTGCGTTGGTCACATCCTGTGGGCTGAATGTAATTCAAAGATATAGCTTGCATAGAATGGGCACAGCTACTTTTTTGATGTCATGTTGTCTTTCCTATAACTAAAGTAGTAATACAGAAGTTTAGCTCAAGTGAAGGGTTTGCACATTACTCTAGTTCTGACCCTTCCATAGCTTTCTCCACACACTTCTGAATGAGTCTGTCTTCATAGCTGTGCCTTGAAAATGTCCAGAGATAGTTTGTGTAGATGCAGAACATGGATGCTTTTAGCATTCACCAAAGCATGGTTTGTGTTGTTAGATTTATGGCAGGTATGCACAATAAAGTGTGGATGGATGGTTGTCCTCACAGTAGTTTGTAGATGTTCTATATGAACATCAGCTATGCGTTAAATGCAGGCTTTTAGAGGAGCGCTCATAGAAATGGTTACTCTTTGCTGTCATTTACTGTCATGTGCCAAGTAACAGTTTTTCAACCCTCAGTGTCTGGCACTGAAACCTTCATTCTCACCTTTTCAGCTATGACTCAAATATGAATGAATCAAGGGATGACAAAAAGAATAAGTTTTCCACTACCATGGAGTTTGTGGAAGTCTATCTGAAGATTGTTTTGAGTGAAGATTTCCCCTTCGCTGATGAGGAGAAGAATAAGCTAACCTTTGAGGTAAGGAATTTTCAGGCGGTAAAATGGTTTGAGTAATTTATATAGATTGACCAGTAATATTGTTGGGATATTTTTAAATGCTGACAAACTGAAGTGAATACAGGCATATATCATTTATTTAGCTATTTATTTTTATTGTAATGTTAGCGGTGAGCAGCAGACTGTACTTTTCTGAAGACTGGGATCAGACTCCAAGTCCTAATGTTATGTCTTTCCTGGAATTGCTACTTGAAAAATGTGACTCGTCTATAATGCCCTAAATTCTTCATAACTTCTAATTTTTCCATAGCTATGCTCATTCATTGTCAACCAGTTGAAATATTGGATAAAAGTCCAAATGTTTTGTCTTTCTTGAAATTACAACTCGCTTCCCTAATCAATGCTTCCCAAGGGTGTTGCACTGAGTCCTCTGTAGATAAACCCAATGATCCAAATTTTTAGTCATTTGATCATGGATTGGGGTAATCAAATCTAGAGGCTGCCCTCCTGGGTTCATCAGCAGGCCTGCATGGGCCAGCAGACCCCAGCTGAAGAGGTTCCTCCTGGTGATCTTGTACTGGGGCTTGCACCTAAGCCCTGGCATCAAGCAGGTGTTTGATGTGTGGTAATGTTTAAATTGCATCATTGGGGATTTAGGCCTGAAGCATGTTCCAGCCCCTGTGCATGCCTTTCCCCCCACTGCGCATGACCCACTACCAGCTTTGATCCCCTGACACCCCACACCAGTTCATAATGCAGTAACCCTTGTGCAAAGTCAATTCCATGGGCAGCAAGGGACCTGCTTTTCCTTCATCTCCAGGTTCATTTGAAGATTCAGAGCATCTTAAGACCACTATCTCTGAGATGGAGACCTGTATAGGAATAATATGACCATCAACTATGCTTTCTCTCCAGATGACCAATCCATTGGAGATGCCCTTAAGCTGATGAAAAAAATAATTTGAACTAGCCTCTAACCCTATTCCCTTCTCCTAGAATTACTCGGTGGAAGAAATCTAAAGAATCTTTGGTCATCCCAGTTCTGTTGTCTGTCATTATGGGTAATTAGGGCTGGCATTTTAACAACCTGACAGCACCAGAATTCTGTCCTTTTAGCCTCAAAAGGCTGAGTCCTTTTACAAGCTGCCATTAGAGTAGGCATATCACTTTATGCATTTCTGAAAGATGAGTCCTAAGTGATCAGTTTGGATAAGTATAATTTCTATATCCCTCAAAATTTGACAACTTTGCTGCTAGACAAGGAAGCCAAAGCTTTGCACAGGTGTAATATTTACACTCTTTCTTGTTGGGGCTTACAGTACTTGTTCATCTTACCAGTCCCATTTTCAGGTACTTCTAGTTAGGAAGGCATTGGATAAGCTTGAAGATGTTTTAGAATCTGGGTTCAAGGATGATCTTGAAGAGATCCACTCCACAGCCTCTTCTGTGGGATGCCATGTATTTTAGTGTAAGTTTAATTGCATTGACACCTTGATCAGGGCTACAGAGTTAAGTGTTTCATAGCAAGGGAGAGCATGCCATCCCTTTTGGAGCGACCATAGAAACAAGATCCTAGATGACAATTTTTTGGAAGGATATACCCTTCTTTGGGGGGGGGGCACTTTTTGGCCAGCCCCAAAAGAGGATCATGCCTCTTTGGTATCCAAAGAACATCCACATGCATTACACCTTCCTGGTCTCTTCACTACTGGTAAAAATCACCTAGTTTATTAACTTATTCAGCATTTGTGGTGCAGTGGGGTAAAGCTCTGCTTACAACCCAGATGAACCAAGATTAATTAGTGGGTCAACAAGCTAGAATAGTTGGGGGTTGAGAGATTCACAACATACACTGGTATGCTTGCCTGGGACGGAGGGAGGTTTGTGGTGGTTCCTCCCCCTATGGTGACCTGCCATTCCAAGAGAGTGGTATAAGCTGCTCCCCTGAAATCAAGCCCTAGGGGAAGAACATTGGTGGGTCTTCCCTAGCAAGTGTGGTAGTCCTTGCAAAGGCATGTCAGGGAGGGGGCATGCCTCCATATCAAGTATAAGCGGTCCGTCTGTGTTGACCAGGAATGCATATCACCACTCAGGGATGGAATTAGCTTGCATCCATAAAATGCTCTAATGACTGCCAAGATGACAACTCCACAATCAGATCTTACCTTATAGGAATGAATGGGCATGGATCAGCTCTCACCCTTGAGGAGTGAATGGGCCAGTAGATTGTGGGGAGCTGATGATTGGCACACAGTGGGGCTCCAGAAAAAGAACAGTAAAAAAGGGTGGGGGCAAGACTTTTGGATCAACCTACATCATTGGAGTTCTTTTTTAGCATCTTTATTAAAACACATTTTAGACAGTGACATCAGTACACGAACATTGGTAGAAGAGAAAACAAACTGTAGTAACATGTTTCATGCAGTTTACATATATGTTTTGTTTTTAACAATTGTCTTTCACTTCAAATTTGCATAAGTTGCTCATCTC
Organism: Protopterus annectens; assembly: GCF_019279795.1. Classification (NCBI taxonomy): domain Eukaryota; kingdom Metazoa; phylum Chordata; order Ceratodontiformes; family Protopteridae; genus Protopterus; species Protopterus annectens. The sequence continues at coordinate 71,369,400 of NC_056739.1, read as the reverse complement.
CTTCCTTCCCTTAATCCTCACTTCTCTTCTTGAACATAATTCTGCATGTATTGTTTTATTAATTCCATTCATTTTTATGTAATTTACTCCATCTCCACCTCAGTTGTTTTATCTCCTTTGCAATATTCAGTACTTCAGAATAGATGGTACAGATTTTGATTTTGATTTTCTAGTAATTGTTTTTTCAGCAGCCGATAGCATTTGGAAGGCCTTATTATATCTATGCAATTCCGATCCCATGTCCCAGCTCAAAAGAAACATTTCCTTGTTTACAACAGTTTGTTCACCCACCATTTCTGACAAAGTACTCTGTGTGGAATTTTTAATATCTGCCAACTCATTATATTCCCAAAAACATGTTCCTAGTTTTCTGTCTCTTTCCTGTCACAGTTCCAGCATTGCTATCTAGCTGAGGAAAAAGTCTGCATAGTGCATTAAAATGTATATGCACACATTTCCAAGCAAAAATCCAAAACCTTCAAATTCACAAAAAGTGCACTAATGCGAGGGATAAATGTCACACCAGCAATGCCAGGTAAAGATAAAAACTTTTCATTCACCACTAAACAACCAAAGACTATATAAGTTGTTGCGAATAAACAGTTTTTTTTTAATCTTTTCCTGGTGTTGGTGATGTGGCATTTACTCCTCACATTGGTGCACTTTTCTGCACTTTTTTGTGATTTTGTTGGTTTTGTACCATACTTATGCATTGGATTCGGTTTTAAAAATCCAAAACCTTCTGGACTTCATTGCATACTTGGGAACCAGACAGATGTCTTTGCATTGATCTTCTGTAAATCGCCCTTTCAATCTCTTTGTAATTTTTTTTTTTTAACATTTGTTAACCGGAAAAGTCCGACTTGGAACGAAGCCAATTTGCAGCAGAGGCCCAGGGAGAAACGCTCCAGACATATGTCTTTGTAACTTCTTCTGATTGATTCCTATAGTCATCATGCAGTATTTTATATGTACCATTGCCTCATGCTTATTTCATTACAGTGCATTTTTATCATAGTTTTTATTGATGCATGATCTTAAATATTTATTGGAAGTGTGCCAAAGCTTTCTGTTAAATACACACACTCCTATGAAATATATGATCCAATGCTGTCATTTCCATCTGGATTCAACCTGTGGGTTATCTGATCTGACTCAGATCTGAGACTGGCCACTTTCCATAGACTTTAGCCTGTCAAGCTATGCCTCCCCTACCATAATCCCTTGCTCTTCAGGCCACCTCAGATCTTGTTTTCTGCCATTCCTGGATAGCAGTGTGATTGATTGCTCTGCCAAGGTACATCCTTTGCTAGAGCTTACCTTAATCTTTTCCTAGATCCTGTACACTGTTTTATGTATCTTTTGATAGTTAGTGAGTGTAGTAGTTGTAGTGTTGGTAGCACTTTGTAGGTAAAGTAGATTAAGTTTTCGGGTTAGGGTTTGCTTGTTGGTGGGCTTTTCCCACCTAGTACATATCTGTAGAATTAGTGTGTTAGGGTTTGGTACTGTGATTTTTGTAGACATATATATGTGTGTGTATCTATATGTATATGTATATATATATATATATATATATATATATATATATATATATCTATATCTATATATATATATGTGTGTGTGTGTGTGTGTATGTGTATGCATGTGTGTGTATGTACGTATATATATGGTTTCACTTCAGATTCTCTAAGTACTGAAATATCGAACTTCAGTAGCTCGAGACCGAAGTGTCGAAACTGCACTTGCGCGAAAGTGCAGAATACCGAGTGTGGAAATGTCGAATGTGGAAATGTCGAATCCACGGTGTGGATGTAGCTGGAGATTCAGGTAAGTGATGTTTTACTATGGGTTTTGAGTAGGGATTTTAGTGTGTGTGAGTGTGTTTGGAGTTTTGAGGTGTGCGTTAGGGTAGGTAGGTAAGATTGTGAATGTGTAAGTGTTGCGAGTGGTGGTATTTGTACGTATGTGATGTGTGTTTGTGCAAGGGGGTGTAGAATGTGTAGTGGTGGTGTTTGTGTTTTTAGTGCGACCTTGGAGTTAGTATATATAAGTAGCAGGGTTGTGGGGGGTGTAGGGGGGGCTTGCTCCCCCTGCTTATATGTAGTGCCAGCGCGTGTTTGTTTTGTTGGTTTATGGTGTAGGGAGGAAGGTGTCTGTGTGTTTGTGTGTGGAGTGTGTATGTGGGTAGTCGCAAATTTGAATTTTGCGCTTTTGGCTTTTTGGATTTTTAAATTTTGGTTTTTACAGTCTTGACATACTGAATTTCAATATTTCAGTATTCCAGGATTGTAAAGTGAAACTCTCTCTCTCTCTCTATATATATATATATATATATCTTGGATTTTCTCCATATTTTTCTTTTTTCTTTTTTTTTTTTTTTTTTTTTTTTTTGCTGTTTGTAGGTTTAGGATGGATAAACATTTAAAAAAATGTGTAGTGTGTGGGCACAAGCTTCCCTCACAGGGCACACACAACCAGTGTGTGTATTGTTTAGGGGCTGCACATCTGGATCCCCCTTGCTCTATCTGTGAGGTTTTCGGTGCCTGTGCTGTTAATGAGTGGAGGGCCAAGCTGGTTCTGAAAGGGCTTCTTCCAGCAGGTGATTCCTCTTCAGCCTCCTCCAGCAAGAAGTAGAAGTCTGATTGGAGTCAAAAGAATTCTGAGGACCCCAAAGTGGATAAGGGTGATCAAAAGCTTTTTGCTCCCTCTTGTTCTTCTTCTGGTCTGTCAGATCTGACGTCCAAAGAACCCAGAATCTACTGATGGCTTTGGCCCCAATCAGTGGCTTCAACTCCTTGCCCCTTTTATAAGACCTTTTCCCCTTTCTCCCCAGCTGCCTCATGGGTGTCCTCACCAGAGTCATCCCCGTCTCCACCCTGGATCCGAGCTTCTCTGGTTCAGATCCAGTTGTTGGAGCCCCCGTCCAGCATGCAAGCCTCCTTCGGTGACTTCATCAGCTTGATCACCCAGTTGGTCAGGAGTTTAGGACCAGTGGGGTTTGGAACAGTTGATGCAGTCCTTGTTTACAGGCATAGATGCAATTAAGACTCATCCCCTTGGCTTCAGGCCCTCAACCCAAGCTTTGCTCTTTTACACTGGTTTCATCCCTCTGGCCCATTGGCTCAGAGGGGTCATTGGAGTCAGTTGCCTTTTCTCCCTTAGGGTCAGATCCAATGGTTTGGCCAATTTTGGCACTAACCCCTTGTTTTCATGAACTAGAGCTGAGTTGGAGCTGAGCAGATTCCAGGGCTGAGATGCCGGGGCAGAGGTGTCCAGGTTGTGTTTGACGATCCCTGTTTGGTGGTCATTCCTCTTGCTTGGGGATTCTGCTCTGCATAGTTTTTTTCAATAAATATCTTTATTAAATTATCACATATGACATAGGCAGTCTTACATTTATATAAATGAAAAACAAACATCATTGACACCACTTTAGGTACAAACATTATACATCACAGACACCATTGAAACAACTGTAGTTGCAGACATTATACATCACTTACAATCTATCCAGTCATTGCCAATTAAGCATTATATGACTCATTCAAATCCTGCCTCTTAAACCTTGTTCCTTCTCTGCATATACTGTTCCCACAATTCCTATGTAGTTTGCTCCTTCCATTTTCTAAAGATCCCAATTCAAGTTGTTCTATCTCTGTTACTATATTCACTATTTCTAGTAAGGTTGGTTTAGACTTTGATTTCCGTTTTCTATTAATTGCTTTTTTGGCAGCCACCATAATTCGACTCAGCAAGGCTTTACTATGCCTAGGCAATTCCGTTTCTGTATCATATCTCAAAAAAATCATCTCCACAGTCAATCCAATCCACTCACACAGCATCTCCAACAGAGCAGTCCGCAGGGAATACCTAAAGTCCGCCAGCTCATTAGACACTCAGAAAATATATTCCCAGCCACTCCTTTCTTGCTCTTCACACCTCTAACATTTGCTATCCACCTTCGGAAAATTCTCTGGATAGTTTCGCTCCAGTCTTGGCACAGGGCAAGCTGGATTGGTCACTGGGTCTGGTGCCTCCTCCAGGTCTTTGGATCTTATGTCTGCTGGCTCTAGGCAGCCTGCTTCAGTTTCTGCCTTTGATTTTGTGGAAAGGATGTTCACCTGCTAGGTGCAGGAGTGTTCAGGTACAGCCAATGCCCCTTCCCTTTGACGTCTGCATCTGTGGACACTCTTCTATCTGTTCTGAGGTAGCTCACCCCTGGTGGTCTCCAGTCTGTCTGCCTGCCCTTCCTTTAGGGCCCCTGGCCTCAGGGTCCCCCTCCCCAGATTCTCTATGTCTGGAGGTTTCAGGCAATAGGCGGTGCAAGAGAAGGCACCTGGACTCTCCCAAAGAGTCCCTCACCGAGGATACTGAACTCAAGGAAGGGGAGGGGTCCTTAGAATCTCCCTGTGAGGACAACTCTTTTGGTGACCTTTTGGATCTGCTTTGCCAGCATCAGGGTAGACTGCCAAATCCCTGTTTCTGGAGAAATCTGTATTTCTGGAGGCTTTCAGGGTGGGTCCATCCACATCTTGGGTAGTTCCCTCTATGGACACTGTTGCTGACCTGGTGTCCCAGAGGGTGTGAAGGAGCCTGATATGGTGGAACCAATCCCCCCCAGGACCTGCAACACTGGAGTAAGGGTCCGGCTGTGGATGCTATTGTGGTGGTGGCAGTCACTGAAAAGGATATTTTGGAAGAGAGTTCCTTGGCTCATCCCCTAAATAGGGAATCTTAGGAATTGGACTGATTAGGGAAGTGATCTTACACCTCATCCACCTTTGCACTGAGGGCTTTGAATTATCTAGCTCACTTGACCAGATTTCAGTATGACATTCAGTCAGAACTGTCAAGGGTAATTAAGACTCAGCAGACTTCAGAATCTCAGAAGACTTTGAAGACTCAGATGTCCACTTTGCAATCTATTGCTAACCTGTCTATGTGTCTGCTGTCTAATGTGGATGATGGCATGTCTCGAGCTGCTGGCACTGGTGTTGTCATACACCTGCACACTTGGATGAGGCTGTGTAAATTCATGCACTGCTTCAAGGCAGCCTTTATTAATGCTCGCTTTGACAACTGTTGTATTTTGGGTCCAAGGTTAAGGACACTTTGACCAGTACTGAGCAGGAGGGGAAGACACTATCTGCTGTGGGAGTGTGTTTTGCTACCCCCTCAGCAGATCATCTCTTGGAATCATAAGGGGAAAAATGTCTTTTTTAGGAAAGCTTAGCAGTCAGTCCAGGAAGCTCCTGCTGAGGGTGTACCCCCCATGGCAGAGTGGGTAACCACAATGGATGCTGCCTCTGCAGCAGGGGTGGTTTGCAGAATCAGGGGTTTAATAAAGCTTTCTCCAGTAGGCCCTTTCAGTGTCCCTGAAAGGTTGGCCAACTGTCCTGATTCTGGAGAGAGTCAGGGGTTGCTTGGATCTACTCCCAAAATCTTGGGAGGCCATCACCTCAGACGCCTGGGTGTTAAGAGTCATATCCAGAGACTAACCAGTTCTATTTTTGGATACTCCAAATTTAAATTCCAGACATCTCCCAAACATACCTCTCTGTCAGAGAAAGGATATGGCTATCGAAATCCAAAAATTGCTAGAAAACTGAGTCACAAAAGAGGTCCCACAAGACAAGTGCAGATCTGTGGTCTAATCTAGTTTGTTTTTTTTTTGTTCCAAAGAAGATCATGGACCTCAGGCCAGTTTTGGATTTGAGTAGCTTGAACTGCGTTGTCAAGCAGACCAAGTTCCAGATGGTCACAGTGCAGTCCATTCTACCTCTCTTGAGAAAGGATGATTCTGTGTGCTCATTTATCCTCAAGGACACCTACCATCATATAAAGATTATGAGATAATCCAAAGGTTTCTGCATCTCTGACTGGAAGCTAGTCATGATCAGTACTGAGCACTTCTGTTTGGTCTCACCACCACCACCCAGGTGTTCAACAATTGTATGGCAGTCGTGGTAGCCTGGCTCAGGCTGCAGGGGTTTCAGGTCTTTCCTTACCTGGACAATTGCTCTTGACTGCCCCCTTGAAGACATCATTGATCAGAGCCAGGGGAATTAAGGTAAACTACCAAAAAGATCTAGTCTTCTTCCTGTGCAGTTGATAGAGTTTATAGGTTTCTCGGATTGCAAGGCCTCCAATTTCCAGAGTTTCAACCCTGCTGGGTCTTGCTCATTCATTGCTCTCTTTCCCAAAATGTCTAGCTTGTCTTCTTCTCAAGCTCTTGGGACATATGGTGGCCAACATTTGCTTAGTTCCCCTTGCAGGGGACTACATGAGGGTTCTGAAGTGGACATTGGTCATGCACTGGTCTTATCTGACATAGCCAATGGAGTTCCCCGTTGCTTTGACAGAGGCCTGTCAGAATTAAATCAGATGATGGATGATGTCTCCCTTGATATCCACCAGGAAACTGTTAATTTCCCCCCTCCTCTGGGCTTGGTCACAATAGACACCTCTTTGTTGAGAGGCCATGAGAGTTTGGCAGTGGGCAATTTCATCTCACTGATTTGTGGTTGCAGTGCACATGTTAGGGAGATTCAACATTTTAGCAGACAGTTTGGGCAGGATCATTCTCTTTCTGCACAAGTGGTCCCTGAATCCGAGAGTGACTGCTTGAATGTTTTGGCACTACGGCACTCCATGTTGGGATGTATTCACATCCCATTACAACACCACATGCAGCAACTATTATTGCCTTATTCTCTCCTCAGGGGCAGTCACCTGTGGATGCTGTTCTGTATAATTGGCCCCTGGGTCTCTTGTATGCCTGTCACCCAACTCGGCTGATAATAACATTTCTTCAGAAGGTAGTCCTTTGCAGAGTGACTACAATCCTCATTGCCCCCTTTTGGCCCCAACAGGTGTGGTTATCCTTCCTTTGGCCTCTTCAGAGGCACCCTTCTTGGAACTTGGATCCCATTCCAGATGTGATCTCTCAACTGGTGGGTGTGGACCACCCAACCTTGAGACCCACAAATTCATTGCATGCTTTTTCCAGTTCCCTTGACAGCCTGGAATCCCAAGCTTTCTGACAAAGATGTGCAGATTTTGTCATCCTCACGGAAACTGTTTATGTGTAGGGCGTATGCCAGTAAGTAGAAATGTTTTGCTTGTTAGGCTGCCTGTAGGGGTTTGGATCCTTTTTCAGTCCCCACCCCCCGAGGTCATTTTTGACTTCCTGATTTGTTTCACTCGTGCTGTAGTTATTCTAGTATTAAGGAGCAACTGGCAGCCATTTCCAATTTCCACATTGGTAGAGATAATATGCCCTTAGTGGCTCTCAAAATTTCAAAGGTCTACCTTAAGCATACTCTTTTGTTATGTCCTCTGGTTTGGGACCCTGTCCCTCAGTAGGATTTGCCTTTCATCCTCCAGGTGTCGCCTTTGCCTCCCTTTGAGCCTTCTACTGGTGTTGACTTGAAGTTTTTATCTTGAAGGACCTTATTCTGGGTGGCAGTTAGTCCTGCCATGCTGGTGTCAGAGCTGCACGCCCTGTCATCAGTACCTCCCTACTTTCATCAGGATAGGGTTTCCCTCCACATGGATCCTTCCTTCCTTCCTTCCTAAGGTGACTACAGAGAGCAAATTAAGTCAGTACATTTACTTACCAGTGTTTATCCTGAATTTTCCAATAAGGGGAAATACTTACTGCATTGTCTGGATGTACATAGACAATTGATGTTTTACTTGGACAGAACCAATTCTTTCAGAATGTCTAAGCAGTTGTTTGTTTCCTTTTCCAAGGCCAGGATGGGCATGCCATTGTCTAAGGCTACACTCTCCAAATAGCTATCTGATTGTATTTCTTTTGAGTATAGTTTGAAACAAAAGCCCTTGAGGGGTAAACCAAAAGGTCATTCTACTAGAGTTATGTCTACTTCTGTAGCATGTTTCTCCAGAGCTGCATTGGATGATGTTTGTGCAGCTGTCACCTGAGATGGCCCTCATACCTTGTGTTCTACTAGAAATTGGACATTCATTCGAGGTCCACACCTTTCTTTGGTTTCTCTGTATTGCGCAGTTTCCTTCTGTGAGACTTCACTGGATTTTATGTGGCTGGGGACACTTTCCTACAGGTTGAATCCAGATGGAAAAGGCAGCATTGGATATGAAAGTTATGTACTTACCATAACAATATATCTGTGTTGTCTCTTTCCTTCTGGATCAGCCTTTCCACACTCCAGCCCCTGGCTTTATGGTGAGGCTCTTGACTATGTAATGACAAAATTTGGGAGGTAGTTCTTCCCTCTTTTGTTGGGGTCCTTCACATTTTTCCCATAGATTTTGGGCATTATTAGTTTGGGTAGTATGGAGCAAACCTGATCTGAGGTAGTTATAAGGAGTGAGGGATTATAGGTAGAGGAGGTGGAGCTCCATGGTCTGCAGTCTGTGGAATATGGCTGGTCTTGGATCTGAATTGGATCAGATAACCCATAGGATGAACCAGACACAAAGACACAAAATGGATCTATTTTTATGCGTGGCTGCGGTGGTGCAGCGGTTAGCATTGTCACCTCACAGCAAGAGGCTCTCCGGTTTGATCCTCCGCTGGGGTGCCTACTGTGCGGAGTCTGCATGTCCTCCCTGTGGTCGAGTGGGTTTCCTCCGGGTGCTCCGGTTTCCTCCCACATTCCAAAGACATGCTGTAGGTGGATTGGACACTTTAAATTGGCCCTAGGTGTGCATGTGTGTGCCTTCTGTGGAAGGTTGGGCACCGGACTGGCAACTCAACACCATAAAACTCCACTGCCAATCATGAGTGGACAGGTGATCTGCTGTGGTGACCCCTAACCGGGAAAAGCCAAAAGAAGAAGAAGACATAACTTTTGACCTGATGTCAATTTTCTTTCATTCCTCAACAGTTAGGTGTGGATCTGATCCTTGGATCCAACTAGGCTGTTATTTTCAGCTTGTGACCACTAAAAAACTCTCAAGCTCCTCCTTCCTTATCCATAATGCTCTATCCCCTAACTACCTCAGATCTTTTTTGCTGCTTTCTCATTCAAACGTGGTCACTGTGAGGTCTCAAGCTTAGTATTGTTATTTTGGAAGATGAGTCTAATTTTACTATATTTACTCTTTGCGTACCTTTATATCTTAATATACTTTTATGATATAACTTTTATTGTTGTAGTGTCTGCTTTAACTCCTCCCTTTCCTACACTTTTGTGTATTCCTTATTACCGTTGTTGCTAAACTTTTCTTCTTCCCTTTTATACATGCAGAATGTATTCTTGATACTCTTTTTCTTTGACTAAATATATATACCAAAAAAATGTATTTTTTGTATTTGTTGTATTTTTCTGCTTCTTCTTCTTTCGGCTGCTCCCGTTAGGGGTTGCCACTTCTGCTATTGGTTGTTAATAATGTCTGAAAAGGTGTCAGGGTTTACAAAATGTCAGAAATGTGGTCACAAATTACCACTTTCTGACTCTCACACCTTATGCGTCTACTCTCCCACCTTATGCGTCTATTGTCTAGGCTCAGAATACCTTCAAACAGAGTGCATGATTTGCAAATATTTTAATCCTAGGGCCACTGCAGACAGGGAAAACAAACTGATTATAAAAGATTTGTTATCTTCCTCCTTCTTGGAAGCTCAATATGGGGCTCATCCCCCCCAGAAGGAGCTTTCTGGTAAACATTTAGGTCCATCTGGGTCCTCAACCCCATCCTCAGATCCAATGATGGAACCTCTTAAGAAAAAACTTAAGAAATCAGATCTGGTCCCTGCTTCTTCCCCAAAGCTGGCATCGGAAAACAAATCGACTTTCTTGTATCCTATCATTTTGGATCCAAAGTTGTTACCTCAGACCCATTACTCTCCCACCATAGATTCAGTACCCTCTCGGGTACCATCTCCTTTTTTGGAATCCCACCGGTGCTCCAGATCTCCCTCAATGTTATCATCTCATTCTTCCAGAAGCCTGACCTGATGCTGATGTGGATAGAATGATGAAGAAGTTTGTCTTGGAGCAGATTTAGATGGGAGATCTTTCGACTTCTACCTCCCTCGGGCTAGGAAGCCCTTACTAGTACTACACCGCCAATCTTGGCTCCTTTTCTGACCCGACTTGTCGTTTCAGAGCCCTTGGATCTGAATCTCCCAGGGCCATCTGGTTTCGAGCTGAAGATCATAGTAGCTTTGACTGTGAGGCTTTCTCTGAGTGTTTCAGAGGTGGATGACTCTCTGAGCTGAAGTGTCCCTGTCAGATCTGAGGTGTCAGTCAACCTGAAGCTGTCAAACCTGTCTCTGCCCCTTGGAGCTTCGGCATTGGATATCTCAGCTCCAACTTCTGCCTCGGGCAAATTGACTTTGGGACAGGAGGAGCCCATGGGTCAGAAGCTTAGCTTCTCAGCTCCATCAACTTTCTTCTTCCCAGAGCATTCTGCCTTTGAGGTGGTGAAGGAGTGTTCTCTGCTTCTGCAGGATAGACGCTTCTTCAACCCTTGGATCTCCCCTCTAGATCCCGTATGTCTCTGCACCTTTAGCCTCATCATTCCACTCCACAGGGGCAGCCATCCCAAAGTCTCTAGGCTACCCAGTAGGGTATTACTATTTCTTCTGATACTTCTCTGGAACACCCCACTGAAGAAGACCCTAGGAAGAGGAAGTGCAAGAGGAGGCACTAAAAATCCCCTCAGGAGTCAATCACAGAAAGTACAGATTTCAGTGATGGGGAAGGTTCCGCAAGTTCTCAACCTGAAGACGTCTCATTTGGAGACATCCTAGAGATCCTTAAGAAGAGGGGTGGCTGCTCCACTGATAACCCTTCCAAAGAGGAATCTGTATTCATGGAGGCCTTTGAGTCTGGCCCATCTACCTCCTGGGTGATTCCACCTACTGACGAGCTCATTGATATGATCTCTAGGCAGGCATGGAAGGAATCAGACACAGCTGAGCCAGTTCCTAAAAGACCAGACCAGATTTTGGCACCACCTGCAAAAAGGAATTTTGGAGCAAGGGAGTGCCCATAGATGCCATAGTCAGGGGCAGCGGCCACCAAAAAAGAGCTCGCAAAACAGAGTTCATAGGTTCATAGGTTGGTACTAGGCTATCTGCCCGAAGGCATTTATAGGTCTAGCCAGAATGTGTTGGCTTTCGCCGCCCCTTAGATTAGTTCCCTGTGCCTCTGTCCAGCAGACCCACTGAAGTGATCCCCGAGGTAAACTTTCTGTTTCCCATCCACTTGTCAAGATTTCTTTTGAAGAGTGTTAGCGATGAGCTCTGCCTAATGTAGATTGGGATCTTGTTCCAAAGCATGGGAAGTCTCTGGGACAGGAATCTATCCCTCCAGCACGTCCTATTTATTGTTGTGGTGAGGTTTAGATCCCTAGAGCATGTGGCTCGAGTGGATAAGGTTTTCTTTAGGTGGAGCATGTCCATCAATTCTGGGTTGGACATGGCCTTGTATGTCAGGAAGAGATCACTTCTGAGTAGGCGGTATGCAACCGAGTACAACTGGAGTTTCTTCAGTTGAGCTGCATAGGGCATCTATTTGAGGCCAGTGATCCTCTTGGTGAGGTACCTCTGTGGTCTTTCCAGCTGTTGCAGGTGTCTTGTAAGATACATCCCAAATGGGGCATTGTACTCTATGATGGGTCTGATGAGTGATGAGTAGAGGGGCACAATGACATCTTTTGATCTGGATGCAAACCCTTTTGTGATTAGGTGGGCCACGTAGAAGGATTTTCTAACCACTTTGGCAATGTGATTATCAAAAGTGAGATTACTATCTACTTGGGTCCCCAGGTCCCTTATTACGTCTTCTGTTTTTAGGGGACTACTACCTATGTGGTAGTTTGTGGGTACTTTGTTTTTTCCAAAAGGGATGACTATGCATTTTCTGGCATTAAGTTTGAGGCCATGATTTTGAACACCAGGTATCCGTCTCAGTGAGACCCTTTTGGAGGATGTCTGTGTCAGCCGGAGAGTCAATTATAGCCCCTAGTTTGCAGTCGTCTGTGAACTTGGTCAGCCATAGTCCTCCTGTGCTTGCCTGTACCTCTGAGAAGTATACGCTGAACAGGAGGGGTCCTAGGACTGAGCCCTGGGGAATGCCACTTGTAACCGATTTAGAGTCGGACCTAGCTCCCACAATTCTCACCATGTGGGTTCTGTCCGTGAGCCATTTGGCAACCCATCTTTGTGACGTAGGGGTTTACGTTCAGGCTGGTGAGCTTGTCTATAATACCAGAATGGGGAATGGTGTCGAAGGCCTTAGCAAGGTCTAGTTAGGCTGCGTGTACCACCTTTCCCTCGTTTATAGCCTTGGTAACTGTCTCAAACTGAACTTTCTTCTGTCCATCCCCCTAACAGAGAGTCTAGGGCATTGGACTGATTTGGGAAGCATGTGTATGCTTCCGTGACCTTTGCACTCAGATTGCTGAATTATTTGGCACACTTCACAAGATAACAGAGGGATCTGATTAAGGAACTTTCAATTTCCCTCTCTATGACCAGTACTCCAGATACTCAATCTTCTGTTGCCTTTAAGTTGGCTGCCCTTCAATCGATCACTTAACTCATCCATGAGGCTTATCTCCCATGCTGCTAAAGGTGCCTTAAGGGTGGCAGGTTCAGGCATTTCTGTTTAGGAGGCATGCCTGGATGCACTTGTGTGCCTTTACAGAGCCCTTTAAGTCCTCTTTCGTCAATGTTCCTTTTGACAGAAGCTCTTTGTTCGGCCCTAAAGTTAAGACCACACTCTCCATGTGCGAGCAAGATAGAAAGACCCTCTCTCCAGTTGGAGTATGTTTTTTGACTCCTCAAAGAACCTTTTCCAGGTTGGAAAATGTGGTTCAGGAAGTCCCAGAGTCCTTTCCAAGATCCCCATAAAGATAATACCCCTAAGGAGGGGGGACTCGAATGGAAGACGCCACCCACATGGCAACGGAGGCCTGGAGAACCAGGGGTTCAGATAGTCCTTCTCCAACAGACCCTACCAGCGTTATTGTCCGCCACTGGAGGCAATCGGGGGTTGTTTATCCCTGCACCAGAGTGCCTGGCTAGACAGAACAAAAGATATGTGGGTGAAGAGGATTATTTCTAGAGGTTATATAATTCCCTTTTCTCTATCACCTGCACCTCTATGCAAAATTCCCAATGTTCCACCCAGTCAGAGGAAAGCAGCAGCACTAGAAGTACAAAAGCTGTTATAAAAAAAGAGTCATCCAAGAGGTCACACCAGACCATATATAATTCAGAACCTGCTTACGATTCTTTTTAGTGCCAAAGAAAACAGGGGACTGCAGACCAATTTTGGATCTCAGCAGTTTGAGAAAATCACTTCAGCACACCAAGTTCCGGATGGTCATGTTTCAGTCCATTCTGTCCTTTTTGTGCAAAGATGACTGGGATGTGCTTGATAGATCTTCAGGATGTGTACTATCATATAAAAATGAACAGACAATCCAGAAGATACTTACGCTTCTGGCTGGGAGCCAGACATTACCAGTTCAGAACAATGCCCTTGGGCCTCACCACAGCCTTCAGGGTGTTCATCAAATGTATGGCAGTAGTAGCAGGTCACTTGCAACTGCAGGGATTCCGAGTGTTTCCATACTTGGACGATTGGCTCTTTACCACCCCAACCAGGCATCTACTGCTAAGAGCTCGACACCAGGTACTCCAGACTTGCTCCCGTCTAAGCATAACCATAAATTACAACAAATCTCAGAACCATCGTAAAAATAAAAAAGAGAAGTGTTGGTACCACAATCACACGAAGGTGAAGTTTCCTCCAATAATATCCACAAGTTATAGTAAACGAACAGTACTTTTATTTAAAACAAATAACATAAAACACTGCAAGTGTTTTTCGTTCAGCACAGTGTCCGAACTTCTTCAGACAAACACTGGCGCTACCAACAGCCTGTGTTTAAATAATGAATCAGTTGTTACGTCATTAATTCATTAGATCAATTAAATCAGTTAAATAACTCTGTTTGACCTAATTAAACAAACGGGCAGCATATCTTATGTTACAAAACAACCAGTCAGTGTTGAAAAATATATATGTATTACTTATTTTTTACACTTGAAATGTAAACTTGTAATGAAAACAGTAATAATATCCTTAATATGACTTAATTCACGTGAAATTGTAAATACAATCCAAGTCTTCCCTAAGTAGAGACCTGGAAACTTGTTCTACAAATCAAGAAACAGTTATTTTCTCTTTTGATAAAAATAGTCGCTGCAACCAAAACCACAACTTCATTTTCTATACTAAATCTATGTCCTTTTATCTAAAAGTTCAAAATACACTAAAACGTAATCATAACATGAAGGTTGTCTAAAAATGTGTGTTAAAAATATATATTAAAAAATATATATATACACATATGTATATATGTATCCACATACAAGATGTGTGTATACACACATATACAATGCATACATAGAACCAATATACTGTATTACAACCCATGGTTTCAAAGTACTACACCTCACCTAATAATATTTTTATTAATATTGTGTAGTATTCTTACATTTAAAAGTCTATTGTTCATGTTTCCAACTGGTTATTCAAGTAGTTTTATTAGGAAAAATGGTATAATGGGGCTAACAGTTAAAAAGGTTGGAAAGGCTCTTACTGCTGGACCTCAAATACACTCACCTTAATAAACTTCTAAGTTTCAATATACAGGTAATCGAGCATACTTCGTTAAGCCCTGGTTCTCTACAGGCCATTAAACGGAGTTGCCAGCTTATCTCCTACTTTTCCAATTCTAATCTCAATAGATTTTCATTTGTCAAGTTAAAGGCATTTACTGAGACTTGGTCGATGGCCATAAATGTGAATGAGTGGCCTGTGTGTGATCTACAATGTCTCGCAAGGGCGTTCTCCTCTTTATTTTTAGTAATGGCATAAATATGCTCATACACCCTATCCTTCAACCGCCTGTCCGTCTTCCCTATATAGAAAGACGGACATTGTTCACACTGGGCTAGATATACTATTCTTTTACTGTTTCAATTGTAAATATTTCTAAGAGAATAAGTTTCTTTCCTTATGGTAAAACTGTCAGCTGTCTCTATGTAGGCACAATACCTACATGAACCACATTTTTTGGTCCCTCCCTTCTCTTTATCTACTCTCAATCTCCTTTCTAATAACTCCTTCATGTTAGTACCTCTCCTGTATGTAATGGTGGGACCATAATTAAGAGTTTGTGTTAACTCTTTGTCCAATGATAAACAGAGCCAGTACTGCCTGACTACCTTACAAATTTCCTGTGCTTCAGGGCAATAAGTGAATATAAATGCTGCAGTAAAATTCTTTTTGTTCTCCGTTATTGCAGCAAGTGGTATTTCTAAATCATTGCTAGTGTCCACATTTCTAACTTGAAGCCCAAAATGTTCCACCTGGTTAGTAGGGTCAGTCACAGCTTGTACTTTTAAAATGGCTTCGTAAAACCCTTTTCTTCTTTTCAAAATGACTTCTTTAAAAATTCCTTCCAGAAATGAACTAGAATAACCCCTACGGGAAAACATTAAATGTAAATTGTCACACTCTTTTTCGAAGTCTTCATCTAATGTAATCATCTTTGCTGCCCTCACAAGCTGACCCTTCACTACAGATTTCTTTTGATGATGGGGATGTGAGCTGGAAAAATGGAGATAGGTGTTGGAAAAAGTACTTTTTCTGTAAATTTTCGATGTGTATCCCTCTAAATTCTAACTAAGCTCTACATTGAGAAAGCATATAGTAGTTTTTTGAAAGTTCATAGTGAACTTTAGAAAATCTGTGGTGGAGTTTAAATACTCTACTAATACTTCTGCTTCTTCTTCTTGTCCCTTAAATAAGATGAAAATATCGTCCAAATATCTTTTATACATAAAGATGTTAGCGTACCAAGGACTATTTAAAACATGGGTAGTCTCCCAGTGGGCCATCACCAAGTTCGCAAAACTTGCGCCCACTGGTGACCCCATTGCTACCCCTATTTTTTGCAAGAAAAGTTTATCTTCAAAAGAGACAAAATTATTTTTTAAAATAATGTCTAATAGTTGTTCTACAAAATTGCATTCATCACTTGTTGCTCCCTTTGTGCCAATAAATTCTACTACCCATTCAGTGCCTAAATCTTGTGGAATACATGAATAAAGTTCACACACATCTATTGTCAAAAAATTAAGGGAAATGTCAAAGACTATGTTTTGTATATTCTCCAAAAAGGACCATGAGTCTTTTAAAATTTGTTCTTCATTTTCCACATATTTTTTAAGGATTGAATCTACAAATTTTGCACAAGGGTAGGTGATTGATTGCCTTGCATCCACAAGTGTTCGAAATGGTGGGTTTCCCACGTTTTTATGAAGCTTGGGGATACCAAAAATGTTTGGAATCCTTGGGGCCAACATTGTTAAATAATGATTTTGTTCAGTACTAATTATCTCAGAACCATCTCAGACATTGGAGTTCATAGGAGCCATTTTCTGAGCAGTATCTGTGATAGCATCTCTTTCTCTGTCAAAAGTACAGACTCTTACAGACCTTGGGATCAATGTCTGCAGCTGTAGTTCTTGTTTCATTAAACAGATTTCATATGAGGATTCTTCAGTGGATGTTAGCAAATCAGTGGTCTAGTCTTCATCAACACGTCCATTCAGATAAGAATTATCCAAGCATGCAAAAGATACCTTTGTTGGTGGATCCACTCAGATCAAGTTTTTCAAGGCCTTCCTTTCATTCTTCCTCAACCCAAGGCCATAGTGACCACAGACACATCCCATATTGGGGGGGGGGGCACTTTCTGCGAAATATAGTCCAATGCACATGGTCCCTGGAAGAGGTGAATTTGCATATCAGTGCCCTGGAAATAAGAGCAGTGCTCTTAGCATTGCAGGACATCCAAGACTCTCCCACTTCTGGGACAGTTGCAATTCAGACAAGACAGTATGTCCATGGTTTGGTACATCAACAAATAAAGAAGAACCAGATCTAACCCCTTATGTCATGAAACTCTCAGAGTTTGGCAACGGCTGATCTTATCCAGCCGATTTCTAATAGCAATGCACATTCTGGGTAAATCCAGTGTGATAGCAGACAAGTTGTGCAGGTCCATTCTACTACTTCACAAGTAGTCTGTCAGCAAAATGTAGCAGAAATGATTTTTCACCAGTGGGGCCAGCCATGTTGCGACCTGTTTGCGTCTCCTCTAAACAAGTGCACAAGTGCAGCAGGTTCTTTGCCCTAAAGAACACGCTGGGATATAGTCACCAATCCAATAAAGCCACTTTACTCAATGGAAAACACAATACCATGTTGACCTAAGTTTCGTCTGCACACAAGACTTCTTCAGAACAAAGAACAAACTCATTCATCTGTTTAAATACCCACCCTAATGAATAATAAACCAACAGAAACAATAAATTTAAACCACCAATTAATCCCAATACAAGAATTTAAAAAGGAAATAGCTCATTTTCACATAACCCCCTTGAATAAAAAATCAAAAATCATTGAATACATATATATAAATTTAGATCCTTTGTGCAACATCTGCAAACATTAATAATCTCAATCAAATAAAACTCACTTAATTTTAGTTAATTTTTGTGAAAAATATATAAAAAACCTTGTTAAATATATCATAAAAATGCAAGAAAACATATTTAATATATGAATAAAAATAAGATATTATTAAATTCATTAAAAATCATCTACCTGAAATATGTTTTAGTTTTAAAACAGGTGCTATACTGATGGCATCATTAATACCAGGAAAATGGTTTTCATCCAATCTTAACTGCCATTTAAGTTAATCTATATCCAAATGTACATCTAATGTTCTACCTTTCGGGTCAAATCTCACTTGTATTACACAAAACTTAAATTGGTGTCCAGGAAATTCACTCACATGTCTCCTCAAAGCGTTAGTACTTTTGGAATGCTGTATATCCAGTATGTGTTCCTTAATTCTTTCCCTAAACCATCTTGATGTCTTCCGTACATAAAATGCCCGGCATAGATCACACTTAGCTGTATATACTACATTTTGCGTCTGACAGTTAAAATGACCATTAACAAAAATGTTGTACATATTGATCCTAAAATTGGGCTCTGTTTCCGATGTAAACCTACAGGTTTTACATCTCCCACATTTAAAATTGCCAATGGGTCTACCTGCAACACTCAATTTACTACGTTGTCCGTTCTGCAGAATTTCTTTGAAGGACCTATCCCTTCTATATACTATATTAAGGAGACCCCCCATTCTTTTTTCTACTTCTCTGTCCAATTTTAAAATGTTCCAATTTTTAAACATCATTTGTGCTAACCATTCTGCCTCCATATTATAGGTCACTGCAAGACGCATCACATCTCTATTCTTTTCACCGTCCTTAGAATTTACATTCTCTCCCATCCTTAAATCATCCTGTGCTAATCTTTTAAAATTCAGTATGGGACTATATATTCCCTCTGTCTTTTTCCGTACTACCTCATCTCCCACTTCCCCACATAAGGTTTTAGGATAACTTTTTTTGATGAACATATCCACCATAAAATCCAATTCCCTATAAAATTCCTGTTCTCAATTAACCATCCTGGCTGCCCTCACCATCTGCCCCTTTATTATAGACTTCTTCTGGTGGTTGGTGCCAACTACTAAAATCTAAATAGGAATTTAAAAATGTATTTTTTCTATGTATGGTAGAAATTAGACTTTTTTCCTCTTTGTCCACTACTATATTAACATCCAGATATGTAATCCTGTCAGAACTAAATTCATGGGTAAACTTCAAAAAAGGTACAGTCCTATTAATGTATTTCAAAAAGGTTTCCATTTCATTAACCCCTCTGCTCCAAACCACAAAAATATCATCCAAGAATCTAGTATATTTTTGTATATGTACCTGAAAAGGGCTATTAAATACAAATTCCTGTTCCCAATATGCCATTATATAATTGGCATATATTGGAGCACATGCGGCACCCATAGCGACACCTGTTTTTTGCTTATAATAGTGCCCCTCAAAATACAAAAAATTATTAACTAGCACTGCTTCCATTAAAGTGGCAAAAACATTGATTTCATCCTGTTCGTATATCCCAGTTTTTAATAACTGCGCTTCAAACCAAACAAGTCCCACTTCATGTGGTATTACAGAGAATAAATTACATACATCCACGGTTAACAAAACAGTTTTTTCTGTGATAATAATATTGTTTAATTTATCCAAAAAGTCCCAGGAATCCTTAGTTATATAGCCAAATTTTGTAATACCTTTCTGTAAATGATGGTCCAAATACTTACTAATAAAGCAAATTTTACTTAGCTTCCCATCCACAATTGGCCTAAATTTCACATTATCAAGCCCTTTATGTATTTTAGGGATTCCGAAAATACTACTAACCACAAGATTGGAATTATTAAGAAATTTATAATCAGTCTCCGCAATCTGTCCTTGAAACAGCATATGTTCCGAAAATAAATCTTAATTCATGTGAGCTATATTAATTTGATTTAAACTACTGTCCTCATAAGAATCATCTTCTAACATGCTCAACATAGCATGAACATAATTGTTTTTATCCACAATCACCACACCATTGCCCTTGTCAAGCTTCATAATACATATTTCACTATTATTTCACTTAATGCCCTAATTTCATCATCTGACATATTAACATACTTTTTCCTGTCATAATCCAAGTTTTTATAAAAAGCCCTAATATCAAATTCACAAGCCCTTTCAAAACTTGTTATAATTTGGTTCATAGGCGGATTGAATTTACTTGGTTTTACTAATGTTTGGCTTGAGTTCAAAAAACATAATTTCAAATTAATTTTTCTAGTAAACATTTTTAAATCAATCAATAGTTCTGCCAAATCACCTTTTCTACCTGGGACAAAAGTAAGTCCCTTTGATAAACAATCCGCCTGCTCCATAGTACATACTGTTTTAGAATAATTATAAATTTTATAATCACCTAAACTATTTGTGACTATCACAGGATTTCTTAACACATTTAAATATTCAACATTCAGCTCAGAGCAAATAGTGTCATCACCAATAATATCAGTATGACTGATAGAATCAACCAAATCCCCATCATCAGTATTGCCATTAAAAAAATCATTATTTATACCCTTGTCATTGCAGGTTTGCACAAACATATCAGCCCCATCATTATGTTTATATGAATTAACACTTAAATTCATGAAATCCATATCACTATTAATATCTAATACATGTGTTTGCTCAAAACGGGGAACTTCTAAATCCCCTGTTTTTAACTCAGTTGTGGACGCATTTTGCCCCATCGCAAAACCATTATCATTCATATTTAAAACATCACAATGACCAAGCCCATCACCAACACTTTGAACAGTCACTTCACCTTGAATACGAGTCAAGGGAACCAAAGAAACATTGTCCCGAACTTGTTGCAGTTCACTTGAAGAAAAAACATTAAAACTAGAAATACTGTTCGTAAGGTTTATATCACTATTAACATCAACAGCATGAGTTTGCTCAGAACAGGGAACTTTTGAATCCCTTGATTTTAACTCAGTCATGAGCACATTTTGCCTAATCATAAAACCACTGTCATTCCTATTTAACTCTTCACACTAGCCAAGCCCATTACCAACACTTTTTACAGTCACTTCATCTTGAATATGAGTCAAGGGAACCCAAGGAACAATGTCCCGAACCTGTTGCAGTTCACATGAAGAAATCACACCAAAACTAAAACTAAAAATTGTTAGTGGCCACAAGCTGAAAATAACTGCTGAGTTGAATCCAAACCCATTTGTTGAGGAAGAATGAAAATGGACAACACAGATGGAACGTTATGGTGAGTAAATAACTTCATTTTTTTCTTTCCAGTTTATCCCAGCTGTTGTACTTTGAAGAATAATATGTACATTCTGAATATGTTTCTACTACTGGAATTCACATCTTCCATACCAAATATTATCACATATTTCTTCCAAAACCTACACCCTACACTAAGTGTACACTTATCTGAGTGAACAGACAACAGACGTATAACTCACACCTTCTTCCTCCTAATTTCAGTTTTCCTACTGATTTTCTTGCAGCATTAAATACTGAGGAGGATTCATAAAGGTTACCACAAAGTGTAGGCTATATGTACACTTAGTATAATCTTTCTGAGTGACTAGAGCACACAAAAATGTGGTAGGGATGTTCTTGAATACAAATCATGTACACTTAGTGTAGGTGTTATTGAATCTGGCCCACAATATTTTGTTATATTTTCCCTAGTATGTCCTACTAATACATCCTCACTATTAAAACTCAGGCTCCTGTCCTCACCCATAAAAATATTCCCTGCTGAAAATGTATTATTCCCAAAATTCTCTTATGATCCATAATAGCAGTTTTAGGTGGAATATAAATACATGCCAGTATAATCATCCTCCTCTGCCAGTAACCCCTTACTGCCACAACTCTACCATTATTGTCATTTTTCCTTCTTCTATCACTATTGGAGCCCTTCTAGCAAACATTATTATTACTTCACTTTTCTTTTGTCCCTGATACTGTGCCAAATGTCCATCATGAATTCCTTTCCTTATTAAATTCACATGCTCATCACTATCCAGATATATGTTCTGATATGTGTGCTTGCAACATTGCAGTTTGCACCCTGCACTTCTTAATATAATTCAGTACGCTGCTTTTTTTTTGTCTGTACTGTAAGGCCATTTACATTCCGTGATAATATGGACAGAGTTACCATTAAGACATAAAGCTGTTACTGCCACCTGTTATATGTGACAGTTCTTTTGAATATATATTTGCAATTTTTAGCATACTTGCACACACTAAAATTTGTCATGATGATCTCTTATGTAGTTGCTTCTTCTTGTCTTCATTTGAACCTATAACACATTTTTCAAGATTTTTTACTTCAATGAAACAAACAAAAAACTGTTGGATTTACATACTGAGCGGAATCCTCCCTATGTTTTTTTTCTTACCTTGACCCTTCGTATAATCTCCTTATTAAACTTATTATTCTATCAGAGAATGCAATTGCTACCATTGCCATACGCGTAAAATCCCAGCTATCAGATGTTTTCTCTGCATCAAGACCCACCAACAGCAGCAGCAATTTCTTACATTCTGCTTTCCGGAACATTATTATTCTGTTAGTGTCATCAAATGATTGGAGAGCCTTCTGTCCACAAATCCACATTGATGCATATTTATCAATTTTGGTAACATCTTTGCCTTCTGTTTTCTAATATAGATGTAAGCACATTATAAACATGGTTTAAAATTGAAATGGGTTTATATGAAGCTGACTCTAAAGTTTTTTTTTTACCCTGCTTGGGTGATACAACTGCCTCAGCATTTTCCAAGATGCTGGTACCCCCCCCCCTTTTAAAATACTGTTAAACAAATTCTTACAGATCTTTATCACTTTCTTCCCTCCCAGCTTCCAGATTTCCAAAGGAATACCATCTGCTCTGCAAGATGTCTCTGTTGATTGATTATACATCACAGTTTTTATCAGATCTCTTTCTGTCTTAGCTGCTAATTATTGAACCTCATTTTCCTTTAACATTGGCATGATTAAGTCTCCATCATATATTTCCATTCATGAGTCTCTGGTTATTTTTCTTATAGGCTAATTTAATTTGGTAACAACCATTTTTACTTTCTGTTGTCTAAGTCATTGTGCTAAAAATGTTCATGCTGTTTCTCTGTTATCAGAAATAGTTCCATAACCGCAACCTTTCTAAACTCATGCCTGTTATCTAAATACTCTCTTATTTTTCCTTAAACATTCTACAACTGCTTCTTTTTTGTCAGGTCAAATTCTCTTTATTCTGCAATACTTTAACCTTTAATAACCTGTCTGAATAATTCCCATTTACTTTTCCCCATATCTCTTTTTTTATTTCTACCATGTTTTTAAACTCAGTGTTCAGTGTGTCCCATTCACAAGCTATCCCTACTGAAGATATTTCTATCTTTCTTAATAATTTTTACATAATTTTCAATATGCTTTTCTTAAATTTCTGTCCTTTTAACAGATACTTATGGTGTAAAATTGAAATGAGTCTATATGAAGTTGGATCTGAAGAGTCTTTACCCTTTTGGGGGTAATACAGACATCACTGTGTTTGCCAGGATGCCGGTACATCCACCCGGTTTTAAAATATAGTTAAATAACACCTTCCAGAGCTTTAGTACTTTCTACCCTCCCAGCTTCCAGACTTCCACATGGGTACCATTTGTTCACGAAGGCATCCCAGTTGATTGATTCTACATCACAGTTTGTATGTGTTTTTTTCTGTTTTAGCTGTTAGTTGTGGAGTCTTATCTTTTGCTAACATTGAGATAATTAAGTCTCCCATATATAGTTCCATTTGTGAATCTCTGGTTATCTTACTTGTAGTCTACTTTACTTTGGTGACAACTGTTTCTTTCTGTTATTTAAGTTGTTGTCCTAAAAGTTTTCTTGTCTTTAATTGTTATTAAAAAGTAGTTGCTTAACAGCAACCTTTCTAAATGCATGCATATATCTTTATAGTCCCTTATTTCCCTTTAACATTCTGCTATTACTTCTTTTCTAGTTCAGTCAGATTCTCCTTATTGTCCAGTACTTTAACTTTTAACAACCCCTCTCAATAATTACCTTTGACTTACCCAATATATCTTTCTTACTTGTACCATGTTTTTAAACTCCATTTTTATTATATACCATACACTAGCTGTATCACTTCTGAATGTATCCCACTCAATAGCTGTCCTTTCTGAAGATTTTTCTGTCTTTGCTAATAACCTTTGAGTAGTTTCCAAAAAAATGCCCCTCTTTTTAACAGAAACGTAGGAAAATGCTAGTGTATCATTTTACTTCATTATTCTGCATCTTTGTTATTGTTTTGAAGTTACTATTTTTTAACACCTTTATTGAGTTATCACTTAAGGGGGTCTACTTCTAAATTTCAAAGTCTCAAAACTTTGAATTTCTTATGGTCGGAACCATAAGATCAAAGTTTTGAAACTTCAAACCATTTAAATGGAAATTGCCTTACAGAGCAGGATGGTATATTTTATCATTTTCCTTTTTGTAGTGCAATCTCAGAGTTGGTAATTAACAGGGGGTGTGGGGCTGCAAGGTGGATTGCCTCCCCTGCAAAAACGTAAAAAAAAAAAAAAAGATTTTTTTTTTTTGTTTTTATTTATTTATTTATTTATTTGTTTTTTACATTTTGAAGTTTCAAAACTTCAGTCTTATGGTCTTGATGATAAGAAATTAGAAGCTTTGAAATGTTGAAATTTAGAAGTAGACCCCACTTACCTATTTAAGATATAGGCAAACATGCATAAGAACACAAACCATTTTAACATGTTCACAGTTACAAACGTTATACATCCAATGTACATTCTATGTACAATTATCACCAATCCAACATTATATAAATTGATCAATTCCTGGTTTTGCTTAAACCTCACTCCTCCTCTTCCAAAACATTATTCTGCATGTATTGTTTCCACAATTTCCATTTTACTTCTATGTGATTCACTCCTACCTTTTTTTTTAAAGATCTCAGTTCCAGTTATTTTCTCTTTTACAATATTCACTACTTCCAATCCAGCTGGCTTAGACTTTGATTTCCATTTTCTAGCAACTGCTTTTTTGTAGCCACCAAAATTAAAGCTAACAAGGCCTTACTATCTCTAGGCAATTCAGATACTATATCTCAACTCAAAAATACTTTCCTTAGTTACACTAATTTGCTCACCCAATATTTCTGACAGAGTACCCAGAAAGGGATTTTTTAAAGTCTGCCAACTCATTAGGCTTCCAAAACATATGTTCCCATTTACCTCTTTCTTCACCATCACATCTCCAACATTTGCTCTCTACCTGATGCAAAATTCTTTGGAGTCTGCTTGGGGTATACAAATACCTATGCAAATACTTTCCAGCAAAAATTCTAAATCTTCTAGACTTTGTTGCATATTTGGAAGCCATGTAGATTATCCTCCCATTGTTTCCTTGTGAATTGCTTATCCATTCTCTTCCCAATTTTTGTTAATCTCGTCTGATTGATTCCTATAGTTATTGTGCAGTATTTTACATGCCCTACTTATTGTTCCTTTTTAACAGCAGCTTCTGTTCTAGATTCAAGTAAAAACTCTACCAGAGCAGGTCTTTTCTTTCGGTTTCCTCTATCCTTTTCTCTTTCCCTATTCTCTTATATCAATCAGTAAGGTAGTCTGTAGCACAAGGTGACCAACAGCCACTGTTTTTCCAGGACAGTCTTAGTTTGGAAGTCTCTGTCCTGGAATCCCAAACATTGCCTTTGGGACACAGAAATGTCCCAGTTTGGACTGCTCAGTCTGAATGGTGACATGGCTTCCTGGGGCAGCCAGTCCCACTGCTTTCCCATCCTGCGCAGCCCTGGGGACTTTGCAATTTTTTGGGGATTTCATTGGGTATGGGGTAAGGTTGGATGCCTTCACCCTGGCCTTCACCCTTCCATGCTCTGCCACCATCCATCAGTCACCCCCTTCAGGACTTCTGTCGTGGGGTGCTCTGCTTGACCCCACTCACTCAGACAGGAGCTTTCCAGGCCCCACACCCATCTGCCCTGTGCACCCTTACTGACTTCAGTCACGGCCGACCCCTACAGACCTCCCCTTCGACCTGGCCAAAAGACCTTCCCCAGCCGTGGCCCCTCCATGTCAGAGGACTCCACCACCTCCATGTCTCCTGCAGGCTGCCAAATCATGCCGGATCGCTCATACCCTCGGACCTTCTCAGAGGAGCTTCCCTCTGATCCCATCCACCCCTCTGGAACTCCCCTCGGCCACTGAAAGGCAGATGCGCTTTCATGAAGGCTTCAGAGTCCCCCTGCTTTCCCATCCAGAGCTTTCAAGGGTGCTGTCAGTTATGGGGTGAAGTTGGATGCCTTCACCCCAGCAGGAACTCTCCAGGCCACTCCGCCATCTGCCCTGGTACTTCCTCAAGGACTTCCATCATGGGGAGCTCTGCCTGATCCCTTTCACCCAGGCAGGAGTTCTCCAGGGCCTTCTGCTGTCCACCAGTTGCTCCCTTAAGGACTTATGTTGTGGGGAGCTCTGCCTGACCACCCCCCTCACCCAACCCTGCAACTGTATGCCTCTCTACCCCTTCCAGACTTCCTTCCTAGAGGGGGCATGGTCCATACTCCCTCACCCATGTGGGAGCTGTCCTGTCTCAGTCACTTTCCACCTCTCTCTCCCTTCCAGAAATTCATCAGAATGGACCCCCTCCAGGCTTAAACGTCTACCCAGGAGAGTGAGCTCTTTTCCAGGATTACATATATCCTAACTGCTGCCAAATTATGCAGTGTCGCACATGCTCTTGGAGCCTCCCAGTGGATCTTCCAGCCTCATGGAACTCTGTTGGGCCGCAAAGCCTCAGGCAATCCCTCATACAGACTTCTGTGACACTGGTTCTTTCCTTTGCCTTGCACCTAGGGCTTTCAAACTCGTGGGGGAGATAGTCCTGGGTCCCCCATCTCTGCACATTTTTCAGCACATCTCAGTCTCTCTCTCCACCATGGTGCCAGGCGAATGTGCATCGCTTTGAGCCTCCTGGCATGTGGCCTCTTGGGTAGTGCCGTTCACAGAGTGGCATCCCCAAAGTGCCTGGTGAAGGATGGGAGGCCAACCTGCTGGCCCTGGTGTGAGATGAAATGGCAGCCCTATCTCCACTCCCATGGGGGCCGGGAGAATGGGATTGCAGACCTGGCTTCTCGGGGTGGCCCTCAAGTGTCCCAGTTTAGGTACTGTAACAAAATGGTCACCTTGCTCTAGCAGGAAGTTCAAATGTCTTCTTGGCCTCTTCCCAATTGCTTTTCTCTGTCTTGTTATATGTTCCCAATACCTTAGAACCTTTGCTTGTTTTCTCCAGTAAATTCCAGACACCCTTCCTATTCTTTGTGCCCCTAATTGCAGTCATCTCTATTTGCAGACTCTCGTTTTTCCTTTTCTAATGTTGTCTTTGTTTTTAGAATGCTTTCGGCTACTTTATAAATATAGTATTCTGCATGGGTCTATATCAGAAGACCAAATGGAAATAACAGCGAAGGCAAAATATCAAAAAGACCTGTCCTCGAACTTGCTGTTGTGGGGGGCTGTGCCCCCCACACCCCCCGCTAAATATGTATACCAACTCTGAGGTTGCACTACAGTGAGGAAAGGGCAAATATTCCAATCCTCACTGTACCGCGATCTCACAAACAGCACTTTGAGGTCCGGTCTTTTCGATGTTTTGCCGTTCACTGTTATTTCCATTCAGTTTTCTGATATAGACCCTTATACATGATTGTTGTTATTCTCATAGGTTCATAGTTTCATAGTTAGGTACTAGGCTATCAGCCCTGGGGCCTATATAAGCCTAACCAAAAAGGTTCCCTGACTTTCGCCACCCAAGAAAATAATTTTCCTGTGCTGCAGAAATGATTCCCGGGGTGAATTTTCAATTTCCCATCCAGTTGTCAAGGTTTTTCTTAAAGAGGGCCAATGAGGAGCTTTGCTTGACATGAATGGGTAGTTTGTTCCAGAGTATGGGAAGTCTCTGGGACAGGACTCTATCCCTCCAGCATGTTCTGTTTACTGTGGTGACAAGGTTTAGGTCCCTGGAGCGTGTGGTTCAGAGAGACTGGGATTTCTTTAAGTGCAGCATGTCCAACAGCTCTAGGTTTGACACAGCTTTGTATGTTAGGCAGAGATCGCCTCTGAGTAGGTGATATGAGATGGAGTAGAGCTGGAGTTTTTTGAGACGGTCTGTGTATGGCATCTGTTTGAGGCCGGTAATCCTCTTAGTGAGGTACTTTTGTGACCTTTTCGGTTGTTGTAGGTGTATTGTGAGATACATGCCAAATGGGGCATTGTACTCTATAATGGGTCTGATGAGGGATGCATAGAAAGAAACAATGACATCCTTTTTTTCTAGAGGAGAACCCTTTTATGATGAGGTGTGCCATGTAGAAGGATTTCCTGACTACTGTGGTGATGTGGTTATCAAAGGCGAGACTACTGTCCACCTGTGTCCCGAGGTCTCTTATCAAACTTTTGGTGTTTAGTGAGCTACCGCCTATGTGGTAGTTCATGGGTACCTAGTTTTTCCCCAAAGGGGATGACAGTGCACTTCTTGGCATTGAGCTTGAGGCCATAACTTTGACACCGAGCATCTGTCTCTGTGAGGCCCTTTTGTAGAATGTCTACATCATTAGATGATTCTATTATGGCTCCCAGTTTGCAGTCATCTGCAAACTTTGTTAGCCAAAGACCATCTGTGTTGGCCTGCACTTTAGAGAAGTAGATGCCGAACAGGAGAGGACCCAGGACCGAACCCTGTAGTACTCCACACGTCACTGGTCTGAAGTCGGACTTGGAGTCACCTACTGTTACTGTGTGTATTCTGTCAGTGAGCCAGTTGGCCACCCATCTTGTGACATAGGGGTTTATGCCCAGTTTACTGTGTTTATCTATAATTCCAGAGTGGGGGATGGTATCGAAAGCCTTGGCAAGGTCAAGATAGGCTGTGTGCACTACCTTGCCCTTGTCTATGGCTCTAGTGACTGCTTCAAAGAAGTCAGTCAGGCTTAGTAGACATGATCTACCTTTTACAAACCAAAACAGAGTGGGTTTCAGGGTTTTTAGGTTACCTATGTCTTTGTTTATAAACTCCAAGATGATACGTTCCATGGCCTTGCAGACCAAACTCGTCAGGCTAATGGGGCGGTACTTTCCATGGTCCGTGGTGGCACCTCCTTTGTGGAGTGGGGTAACCGTCACTGTGCGCCATTCAGTAGGCACATAGCTTGAGGTGAGCCTATGATTGAACATGGTACTTAGGTGGGGTGCCAGTTCATTCTGTAGTTCATGCAGTACACAGCCTGGGATGTTGTCTGGTCCCATGGATGTGTGTTCTTGGCTTTGGAGAGTGCGGTCTTTACTTGTTCATCCATGATTACAGGGGCTTTGCATTCTTCCAGTATTAAGATGGGCCCTTTGGAGGGTGAGAGCGGTGTAAAGTTAGCACTGAACCTATCTGCCAGGATGTTGGCAATATCGGTTCGTTCTGTATATTTATACATGTGCTGTAGCTCAGAGGAGATCTGAGTGTTGCCATTGAGATTCTTGCCATAGCTGTAGAATGCTTTGTGGTTGTCTTTGGAATCAGTAATGATTTTATTTTCATAACTGGCTTTGGAGGATTTTATGAGGGAATCTCAGCTTCTTGCTGAGGCAGACCAGGGAGTTCCTCCAATCTTGGGATTTTACTCTTTTTTGCAACAGCTTCTTCGTTCTGTTGTAGAGTTTGTTTATGGCAGGGGACCACCAGATTGGCTTCCTTTTTTGGGGGATAGCATCTTGGTTCTGTTCGGGATGGCACAATCCATGCACTCATGTATGTGCTTATACAGTGCATTAGTGTAAGATTCCGCAGTCGTACCTCTATTTTCCATCTGCATGGGTGTCGTAAAGTTTGCCACTTCTGTCTTAAGAAGTATGAAGTTGGCTTTGGAGTAGTTTTTGATGGTGGTTTCATTAATGGGGGCTGGGGGTGGGATATGGATATCTCCTTAAAGATGTACATCCAAAATCCCACACGCTCTTTATTTTTTGAATTTCCCACCTTCTTCGTCATCATTTCTTTCCACTTTGAATTATAGGTGTTTGCTTGTGTTATGTATATGAATCTTAGTTGTGTAACCCTAAACCACCTTGTTCTATTGGAAGAATCTACTTATCCTACTTGACCCTTACCCTCTTCCCCTCCCAGATAAAATTCTTCAGCTCTTTAATTACTATCCATGACTTTTCTTCTGGCTAATAAAAAAATTGCCTTATCTGTATATAAAACTAAAGTGGCTAAAGCATTTTCAATGTTTCTGTGTTGCTGTTCATATCCATAAACAAGAGCTTCCAGCTTCTCAGTTTTTGTATCATTTTGTAGTCTCTTCTCATGTATCCTTGACTGTTGTAACATAATCCTTTTTAACCCATACTCCTTAATACCTCATTTTATCATGCCCATATAAATATGGGTGTTGATGAACCAATTCATGTCTGGGCAGATAGTTGACAGCTATAGCCTTTGTTTTGTCATCATTAATTTTATATCCAAAAAAGACTTGAAACTGTCTCAGAATGTTCCATAGGTTCATAGGTTCATAGGTTGGTACTAGGCTATCAGCCCTAGGGCCTATACAAGCCTAGCCATAACAATTCCCTGGCTATTTCTTCCCACGTTATTTACTTTCCTGGACCCCTGTCTAGCAGGGCGACTGACGTGATCCCTGGGGTGAATTTCCTTTCTCCCATCCAATCGTCAAGGTTCCTCTTGAAGAGGTCCAAAGAGGCACTCTGCTTGACATGTATGGGCAATCTATTCCAGAGTCTGGGGAGTCTCTGGGTCATAACACTGAGATGTCCTTTTCTCATTGTATGAGGTACAAAACAATATCGTCTGCAAAGAAAGCTAACTTTTCTTGATTGCCATATCAATTATATCCCTGAATTTCTGATTCCTTTATTTTTCTTTGCCAATGATTCTAAATATAATGCAAATAACAAAGGGGAACGCAGACACCCCTGCCTGGTTCCTCTGTTCAGACACAACTTACCAGTGACAAACCCTCCCACTTTCATTTTTCCTTCTGTCTGAGATATATCTTCCTAATTATTTTTAATATTTCACAAACCATCAAAAAAGTCCATAAAAAATGGGAACGCTATACGGATGCAAAAACTTTCTCTCAAAACAAGCGAGAATCTCCCTAGCACAAACCCATCTATTGTCCACTCTAATGTATGCAACACCAATCCTTACCCATATCAGAAAACATGATCTTGCTAGACTTGTGACATGTTACAACAAAATTGCCAAGTTCACTAATAACTGCACTTTCAGAACCCATAACTGTTAGGCTCTAAAGGAACTACAGTGGCTAGAATTTCCCCATTTACTTATTTACCATCAACTAATCATTGCCTACAATATTGTGAGACATCCTGATAGAACCCCAGCACTAAGTCACCTACTCACGCCCTACAAATCAAATCGTCCCCTTTGCTCCACTGACGGATTACTCCTTTGTATCTCTAAGGCTAACAACACTGCAGGTAAATCATTATTCTCCCATAATGTAGCTAAATCCTGGAATAACCTTCCCCCTGCTTTATCTTCTGCCTCCACTATTACGCTGTTCAAAAACTTACTTAAATTACACTTGAACTCCTGGCTATGTCCATGCATTATGTAACCTTCTCTGTTTCTACCACCCCAGATAGCTTCATTTCCATTTATACCTATTGTATTTTTTCTACAGTATCAGGAATTTTATTTTCTGTTCAAGTTTCTAATAGTTATACTAGCTCATGCTAAACTTACACTAATTAATTTCTAAGTCGTCTCTGTCTGTCTCTAAAGTCAGTTATAATGCTTATCTAGTGTCAATTTCTGTTTCTGTATCGAAAGTTGTATTTTTTAAATAGTGTCAAATTTTTGTTTTTTGTATCAAAAGTTGTATTTTTATCTATTGTCAATGTTTTTCTTCTGCATAGGTGATCATATTGTTATCATATTGTTCAGCTATTTGCTTTTCTGTACTGAATGTGGAGCTTTTCTCCCTAGGCCTTTGCTGTAAATGGACATGGGTCCAGTCGTACTGTCCCGGTAAACAAATGTTAAATAAATAAATAAAATAAAATAAAATAATTAACTTTATTATTGTGTCAAGGAATGCAAATGCTTCCATTGCTCTACTCTTAAAATCCCAGCTTACTCTGTTGAATACTTTATCTGTATCAAGATCCACCAACAATGTTGGTATTTTCTTATATTCAACTTCCCTCTGGATCATCATTGCTCTATTAATGTTGTCAAATGTTTGCCTCCCCTCAACAAAACCACATTGATCCACTTCTGTCATTTTTGGCAACACATTTGCTATTTATTTATTTTATTTATTTAACATAACATTCCCCTCCCCATAACATAACGTAACATTCCCCTCCCCACCCTCTTATACGCCACCCCAGTTCTTACCAATATCCAGGCCTCCACTCTAAACAAACTCCAACTGACTTACCATAAAATAGCCAGATTCATTACTAACTCCCCATACAACTCACACCACTGCATTTCTTTAAACTCTCTTCAATGGCTTGAACTTTCCCAATTTCTGCTATCTTATCAATTTCATATGCTACACTCTATTCTTTATCAAACCTCCTTCTGTCCAACTCTATCTTCCTTAGTCTCCATCTACATCCCATCCATACTTCTAACCCAAAATTACTTGATATCTACCACCCAAACAGGTCAGTAGGCAAACTACTCTACAAACACTACCTTGCCCATGCTTGGAACAAACTTCTCCTTGACTTACGTTCAATCTCCCACACCTCACACTTTAAAAATGAACTAAAAGCTTATTTTCTCAATTCCAGGACCTGCCCTTGCCATGACCCCACCTAGTCTTCCTTCCCTTTATGTACCCTCAAAAGGACCATACTTAGTACCTCATTACACCTCTCTCTCCAATGTGTCTACTATGCATTTGCATAATTTTATACAAACAAAAACATTTTATTGTTGACCTATTGAGCTATATCAATGTAAAATTATGTTACTAAGCTTCTTTTTAATGCAATTTTAACTTTATGCTTGTAACCCAACATATGTGAATCTTTTTGCTATAACTGCTATTATATCAATATTGTTTAAAATTGTACTTGTTTAAAAATGTACTACTGGAGCTTTTCTCCTCTGGTCTCCACTGAAAATGGGCCACAAGCCCAGTTGGACAAACCCAGTTAACAAATGTCAATAAATAAATAAATAAATAAATAAACATTTGTTGACTGGGAAAGTCCGACTCGGACAGACCCTATTTTCAGTGGAGGCCCAGGGAGAAACGCTCCAGACACATGTCTTTAGAGTGTGGGAGGAAACTGAAGTACCTGGAGGAAACCCACGCAAACACAGGGAGAACATGCAAACTCTGCACAGAAGGCACCCCAGCTGAGAATCGAACCGGAGAACCTCTTGCTGTGAGGTGACAACATTAACTGCTGCACCACTGCGTCACAGTGTCTAGTTATTATAGACATAAGCACTTTATAACCATGATTTAAAATTATAATGGGCTTATATGAAACTGATTGGTCTTTATCATCTTTAGGTATTATAGCCACAACAGCTTTCTTCCAAATTGTTAAGGAAAGCTATTTGCTCCATTGTGGTCTCTCATTTTTAAAACCGACTTAGAGTCACAAAAATGTCATTTATTATTCTGCATCTTTATCTTAGTTTTTATTGATGTATGATCTGAAATAGTTACTGAATCTGTGTTTGAGCTTTCAGTTAAATAAGCTTGAGCCTGTAAAATGTAAGTTCTAGTGTACCTTGAGGAATAATATGGAAATTCTGTGTTCTTACTACTGAATCCACATCTTCATGGCAACATTTCATGGCAAATTCTCTCTGCGATCTTCATTATTGTCCGAATAATGAGAAGCAGAGGCTCCTTCTGCTTGCTGGCACATTCTTTGTTTGATAAGCATTTTATTTCCTTCTTAGCCTGTTCTCCATCCAAAAATATATTTGATCCTACATGAAACATATTCTAAAGATAGCGGGCTAGAGCAGCTCGAATCTCCGACCTACCCCTGACATTCCCTGATTGCTGGGATAAACTTGCTTCTCTTCTGCCTGGTGTACAGTGAATAACCGTGTTCCACAAACATTCTGCTCTCCACAGTTTTTAATACTTTTCCCATTTGCCTTAATTTTTTCAGGCTCAACTCTTTGTACTGCTATGATTGCGTCTTCAGTAGGTGCCCCCTTTTCCCCGATATTGTGTGATTTCAGAGCTGGTCTATGTAAACAGCAGAGAGTGTTGGGATGCAGTGCCACACAATGGGGAGTAGGGGAAGCTATAATATATAGATAGATCTATTTATCTATGTATTATATGTATATAGATATATAAAATACATGTGTGTATATGTATACAAGTATGTATGATACCATATCCCCCTTGACCTAGTGTGTCAGATCTTGTTTGAAAAGGTGCATAGACCAGCCCACTTACTCATTTAACAGATGCTAAATAAATTGAATGGCTGAGGTTAGCCAAAATCACTCTTGCAGTTTATTGCAGTGATTCTGTACTGTGATTTTTTTAAATTTAGTAGTTTTGAGATGGTGAGGTACAACTGCTGGGTGTGGAGGTATATAATAGACACCAAGTATGTATAACTTTTAGCTTCTTTACTCAATAATTCTCAACAACAAAAACAAAAAATAAATAAGAAAGAATTCCGGACCGGGGTGGGCAAATGGACTCAAATCAGGGACAATTTTTAAATATTATGTAATTCACCTAAGTTAATTGAATAATAGGGTTTGCATCAACATGAATTTTCTTAGCAATAAAAAGCATGAAACTCTAATGTCAGAAATTATTGACTCCGGTAATCCTCAGGGATTTAGCAGAAAATCAAATATTTTATGAGCGACAGGACAGGTTTTCAACAAAATCTTGCATTCAGAGCCATAGAGAATATATGATGAAGAGAAGAGCTGCTCTGGGGGCACCAAACAAGCTGACAGATATCAAGCTGTCATTATTATAATCACTTCACGATCACTGCAATAACAGCTTGCAGTCTACAAGCCTGTTATTTTTATTTTAATATGAAGTATTAGTGTGCCACATAACTCATTGTTGTGTCTTTCTGCTTTTCCTGGTTAAGGGTCGCCACAGCGGAACTCCGGTCCACTAATGATTGGCAATAGATTTTTACGTGCCGAGTTGCCAGCCCTGACGCACAACCTTCAATGAAGGTATGCCCATTCATGCATGTCTCCACACAGAAGACGCTCTAGCTGAGAATCGAACAGGACAACGTCTTACTGTGAGGTGACAACGCTACCGCATCACCACCACCGCAGTCACATAACTCATTGCTATTTTTAAAAAATGCAGTATGACTGTGAGGTGGGTCCCAGCTTGGGGTGCCAAACTCTACTGATGCAGGTCTGTTTGCAGTGGACACACATATTTACTCAGATAATTATGAACACATGTTTAGGCCTTGTTGGTTGTGTCTGGGTAGAGCCTTCAAACATTTGGGTACAAGGAAATGAATTACAATGTAGATTAATCAGAGAAGGATGTTACCACACTTATAAGCCTGCCTTGCCTATGTTTAATGATTTTGTAAACAACTAGTGATCAGAATACTCAGCATTTCCTGATTTTGCTTCAAAAGTTGTGCTTAGCGCCTTGTGAAATTTATTTCTGAGGCAGAAGAGTAAGGATTACTGCCTGTAGGATGTTTGCCATTTTAGCAACAGACTTATCACAGGAATGACATATAAATATTTGAAATTTGGACCTGCTTACATTTACTCTGTGGAAATTTACATATTTGAGCATCAGCAGGAATCTGAAGTAGCCACAAGCT
>NC_056739.1:70968909-71028909 GCF_019279795.1 Protopterus annectens | reverse complement strand
TAGGAATTTCCTTCCTTGATTTCACCCGGTTACCCATCAGGTAACTTGGGAATCTGTCGCACATGTTGACTCAGATGAAAGAAGACAACATTGGGTATGAAATGTATTCATTCAACATAAAGATAGATCCATGTTGTCTTCTTTTCATCTGGTTCAGCTTCACTCCCTCCTTCCCCCTTCCA
Organism: Protopterus annectens; assembly: GCF_019279795.1. Classification (NCBI taxonomy): domain Eukaryota; kingdom Metazoa; phylum Chordata; order Ceratodontiformes; family Protopteridae; genus Protopterus; species Protopterus annectens. Next base: position 71,028,727 of record NC_056739.1, on the reverse strand, counting down.
AATTGCCCGGTACATATAGAGATCAGCCAGATCTTTTCTTGGACCCTGTCTGCTCTTTTATCTTCTTGATGTATGTTTTATATACACGGATCTATCATTCTGGTGAGTACATAACTTTCATTTTCTGCCTTTTTTCCAAGCTATTCTAAAAATGTTTGTTTTAAACACAGTGCTCCAGACTGACCCTTATGCAGTTAGCTGGATTGAAAATTGGTTGATGGACAGAAGCAGCAGGGTATGGGTAGCAGACATTTCTTCAGAGAGCATGAAGGTGGCCAGTGGAAGTCCCTAGAGATACGTCTTGAGACCTCTACTATTCGACATCTACTTATCTTGACATGGAATAGTACCATTATGAACAGATAATTTGCTGATGGTGATTGACTGTGTTTTTGTTTTAAGAATACTAGATCTTTTAAAAGGTGATTATGTTACCAATGGAATAAGGCCATTGACAAATTATCTGTTCATAATGGTACACTTCCGTGTCACTCATGTAGTGCGTGCAAGTACATTTCATCATCAAATTATTTTGTTCACCCTCATACTGATGTACAATATACACATAAGCTTTTTATCACCTGTAGAAACACTGACTTAGTTTATCAAGCATTCTGCAATATCTGCTGTTGTTTTTATATAGGGAAAACAAACAAGTCTTTGAAAGAACACATTCTTGAACACCTAAATTATATATGCAAGGGTAAAATAACTCATGCCTTTGCGAAACATGTTAGTTTATGTGGACAAATGCACACATTTAAGTTGATCGTGATACAGATAAAGATTTAAGAAGTGCTGATTTGGTTAACACTACTGAATATCCTGAAATGAAATGGATAATTATGATGCAAGTTGATAAGCAGTCAGGCTTAAATAATGTGGTACCTTTAAAGTCACACTTAAATCATGTTCATAGGTTCATAGGTGTGTACTAGGCTAATGACCCTGGGGCCTTTACAAGCCTAGCCATAAGATTACCCTGGCATAGTGCCACCCAACCTTAGTTCCCAGTGCCTCTGCCGAGTAGAGCCACTGGAGTTATCCCCAGGGTAAATTTTCTGTTTCCCATCCACTTATCAAGATTTCTCTTGAAGAGGGTCAGCAAGGTGCTCTGCTTGACATGTATGAGAAGTCTGTTCCATACCATGGGCAGTCTCTGGGTTATGAACCTGTCCCTCCAGCATGTTCTGTTAATTTTGGTATTGAGGTTGAGGTCTCTGGAGCATGTGGTGTGGAGGGATTGGGATTTCTTTAGATGTAGCATTTCAGACAGAGCTGGGTCAGACATGGCTTTGTTAGTCAAGCAGAGATCGCCTCTAAGTAGGTGATATGAGACAGAGAATAGTTGGAGTTTTTTGAGTCTGTCCGTATAGGACAAGTGTTTAAGGCCTAGGATCCTCTTTGTGAGGTACTTTTATGGTCTCTCCAGTTGTTGCAGGTGTCTAGAGAGGTACATACCAAATGGGGCATTGTACTCTATGATTGGCCTAATGAGGGAAGAGTAGAGGGAGACAATGGCCTCTTTCTTCCTGAATGCAAAACCCTTAGTAATGTGATGTGCCACATAGAAGGACTTTCTGACCACAGTGGCAATGTGGTGATCCAAAGAGAGGTTGCTGTCAACCTGTGTTCCCAGATCTCCTATAACGCCTTCTGTGTTCAGTGGACTACCATCAATGTGGTAATTCATGGGAAATGGGTTTTTCCCAAAGGGGATAACAACACATTTTTTGGCATTGAGCTTAAGGCCATGGTTCTGACACCAGTTGTTGGTCTCAGTGAGGCCATTCTGTAGGATGTCAACATCACTTGGGGAGTTAATAATAGCTCCCAACTAGCAATCTTCTGTGAACTTTGTCAGCCAGAGTCCCTTCATGTTGGCCTGGACTTCAGAGAAATAGATACCAAACAGGAGAGGACCCAGGACCAAACCCTGTGGGACTCCAGTCGTGACTCGTCGGCAGTCTGACTTGGAGTCAGCTACTTTCACACTGTGGTTCTATCTGTGAGCCAGTTTGCAACCTACCTAGTGATATAGGGGTTGATGCCTAGCTTAGTGAGTTTTCTATGATTCCTGAGTGGAAAGTGGTATCAAAAGCCTTGGCTAGAGCAAGGTAGGCTGTATGAACCACTTTGCCTTTATCCACAGCTCTGGTGACTGACTCAAAGAAGTCAACCAAGTTGAGCAGGCATGATCTACCCTTCACAAAATCAAACTGTATGGGATACAGAGTTTGAAGATTGCCTATATCCTTGTTTATTAGGTCCATGATGATGCGTTCCATAGCTTTGCATATCAGACTCTTCAGGCTAATGGGGCGATAGTTCTCAGGGTCTGTAGTCTCTCCTTCTTTGTGGAGAGGAATGACTGTAGCAGTGCACCATTCGGTAGGGACAAAGACTGAGGTGAGGCTGTGATTGAACAGGGCACACAGGTCAGGTGCCAGTTCACTCTGTAGTGAATGTAGAACACAGCCAGGGATATTGTCAGTTCCCATAGAAGCTGTATTCTTGGCCTTGGACAGTGCTGTTTTAACCTGTGCAGCAGTAATACTGGGTGCCTGGCAATCTACTGGTATTGTGATTGGTCCTTCGGTGGGGGGAGAGGGGTAAAGTTGGCACTGAATCTGTCGCCCAGTATACTGGCAATATCTGTTGGCTCGGTATAGGAGGTACCATTGTGCAGTAGCTCAGAGCAAATCTGGGTATTGCCATGGAAATTCTTTACATAACTATAGAAGGCCTTGTGGTTGTCTTTACTATCTGCTGCAATTCTGTTTTCATAGCTAGCTTTAGAGGATTTTATGAGGGATCTCAACTTTTTGTTGAGGCTGATAAGGGTGTTTTTCCACTCTTGGGACTTCACCTTATTCTGCATCAGTTTCCTCCTTCTGTTGTATAGTTTGTTTATGGCAGGGGACCACCAGATTGGCTTCCTTTTTTTGGACGAGAGCGTCTTGGTTTTATTGGGTATGGCGAGATCCATGCATTTGTGTACGTGTTCGTATAGTGAATTGGTGTATGATTCAGCAGTCACGCAACTATTCTCCATTTGCATGGGTGCCGTGAAGTTAGTCACCTCTGTTTTAAGAGCCCAAAGTTAGCTTTGGAGAAGTTTTCATGGTGGTTACCTTTGCGGGGGGGGGGGGGGTGGTGGTTTCAAGTTGATTAGTTTGTGGTTGGATCTAACCAGGGAGGAGCTGACTATTTGTGTAGAGTAACTGTCGCCCATGTTACTAATGACCAGGTCAAGGATGTTTCTACCTCTAGTGGGGGTAAGAACGAGCTTGTCCAGGGCATTGAAATTAATGAACTCCAGGAAACTTTGGGCAAGTGTATTGGTACATGAGTAGTTTTCGCAGTTAATGGAGGGGTAGTTGAAGTCGCCAAGTAAGAGTGCATTAGGTTGTACCCTAATATTCTCTAGGGTGCTTAGAAAAGTGGAGTGTGAGTCTTGGGACATAGTTGGGGACCTATAGCAGGCTACGACCTAAATCATTGTCTTACCCAGTATTAGCTGCACCTGAAGTATCTCTGATGTGTTATGTTGGGCTACCAGTCTGGAGGTGCGCCCATCCTTTATGAATATGGAAACACCACCACCTTTGGAGCTTCAGTCCAAGTTCTGGGGCCGAAAGGTGTGGAATGAGTTATAGCCTAGTAGTGCAGGGGTGCTTTCTGCTGCCTTGAACTAGGTCTGTTACAGCACAAATGCCGATGTTCTCCATTTTAAGGAGTGCTTCGAGTGAGTGCATTTTGAGATTTAGACTTCTAGCGTTGAGCAGCATGACCCTCAGATTGCATTTGTTTGTAGCTGTTACGGTGGTAATTTGGTCTTTGGAACATCACCTAAAAAGGCACTATAGGGGTGGCAAGAGCCTTGGCCAGTATCCGGCAGCCCAGGGGTGACAGATGCAGGCCATCTCTGTCAAAGGATCGAGATCTATCAATCATGTCATCCTAGGCAGACAGATACTGGATCCCCTTAGAATAACACCAGAAACTTAGCCAATTGTTGAAATCAATCATTTTCTGCTTGTACTGTGGTATCATTCTGGGTGATGGTAGGATGCTGCGCTAGGGTCATACCTGTATGGGCTACATAATCCGAGAGCTCCTCCATGTATCTTTTCATGTTGTCAAGGGAGATACGTCTCAGGTCATTCACATCCACATGTACAATGACAGAGTCATATTTGTACCTGTTTTTGAGGGACCTGAGTGCGTGCGTTATGTGGTGGATCCTGGCACCTGGCAGGCAGCTGACTGTTACTTTTTCCTTATTCAGCCTAGTGAGTGGGACATCAGTGTGCCTCACTGTCGACTCTGCTGCTTGGGTAAATTTTTATTGAGAGCCTCCGTGTAGGTGGGTGTGTGGTTTGTGTTTTTATGTGAAGGCAGTGCTGGTGTGTGTTCTGGAGGGCTATGTGTTCCATGTGGTGTGGTGCAAGTGTTGACCTTCTCCTCTTGACCAGAGGCTGGCTGGAGAGTGTGTGGCTTCCAGTTTGGATATATAAGTGCATCTCTTGCAAGTCTGAGTGTTGGGAGGTAAGAGGAGAGGGTTGTCAGTGTACATGAGACAGCTGCTACATTGCCTCAGGATGCCCAGGTTCACCAGGTTAATAGGAGAAAGCACAGGGACCTGGTCTTTAGACATGCCTGGAGGGGTGGGCATTGATAATAAGTACTGGATCTGTTTCCTTGTACAACGTTTAATGCTGGTAGCACTTTTGTGTGCTACCATAATTGCTACAAGAAGTCTGGTAAAGTGTTAGACTAATAAGCTAGTGCATGTGATCTTTTTTATTGATTGTGTTCTATAAATGTGCTGTTTGAATTACATTTTGTATTCTGGTTTGATGAAGTGCCTTTTGCGTGTGAAAGTGCTTACCTTACATTAAAGTTTTATTGTTTTAGCTGTGTTGGTCAGCCTTGTTTTTATCTTTGGATATAAAAGATCCTACAGCATTTACTGAAAAAAGTAAGGGACCTTTGTTCCTTTACAAAAATAAGTCTTATTTACAAAATATTTATGTATTTACAAATATTTACAAAAGTACAAACATATGGATATACAAATCTGTTTACACATATTCATAATTTCCTTTACAGTCATTCTAAATTTTCATCCCTGTTAGACCCCTCCTCCTTTTTCCATAACCACCATCTGATTTAACTTAATATTATTGCTAAAATCCATTTATCATTAATCATAATTTCATTTATTTTTTCAATCCATTTAACATAAAATCATCTTTGATCTATTCATCTGAAGTTGTTTTCATTTGATCATCAACCTGAGAGACCAAGATCCGGAATGGATCCGACTCAGACGCATAGTTCAGCTTCGGATCCAAGCTCCTCCCCTACCCATAATGCCACTGTCTCCCTCCTTCCCCCAGATCTCGTTTGCCACGCATTTAAACAGCAGCATGATCCTATAGCTCCGTGTTACTTCAGTGAGTAAGCTATTATTTTTTGTTTTTTTCATTTCCTTCCTACTCTAACAATTTTTCTCCCTACCCTTTCTTTGCGCTCAGGCGTCGGTTCAGTACTTAAAAAAAACAAAAAAACCTTGCATTCTTTCCTCTCTTTCTTCTAGTTAGTGAGCATGTGTGTGTGTGTGTGTGTGTGTATGTGTGTGTGTATCTGTTTCCTGTTAGCCATGACAAAGACTCCAAAGGCGGCTTCAGGAAATGCGCAGACTGTGGCCATAAACTTCCCCCTTCAGATGGCCACACTCTGTGCATGGTATGCTTGGGTGTGCCCCACCTAGATACCTCCTGTTTAGTCTGCATGGGCTTCAACCCCTGAGCATTGATCAACAGGAGGAATAAGCTAATTCTGAAAGACCTGCTTCCCCCTCCTTCTTCAGAGACTTCCACTTCATCTTCTGCCACCCCGCCCTCTGGGATTCAACCTCCCACCAAGAAAGCCAATGACAAGAGAAGCACCATCCTAAGGAGCAGGACTGGCCTAGACAGCGGTCCCCTGACCGCTCTTCCTCAGCCAAGCCCCCGGCCAAGACCCGCTTGGATCCGAGCCCAGGCTCCCCTAGGCTCCAGTCACCTCCCTTCTTGGCTTCTCCCCAGTACCACTCCAGGCTCGGGTCGGTGGCATCTTCCTTCCAGTCCTCTTAGAGTCTTTCTGAAGCCAAGGTGGACAGGATGTTGCAGAAATTCATCTGGGCCCAGTTCCAGTTGGGAGTCCTGCCTGCTCTGTCCCCTTCCAATACCAGGGCATACAGTCTTCTTTCTTACCAATTACTCCTTCTCTGATCCGATTCCCGGTTTCGGAGTCATTGGATCTAAGGTTCCCAGTGTCAAGGGGTTGGCGCTGATGGTACCAGATACCTTGATGCTGACCGTTGCCCTGAGTGGTTCAGTCCCAGCATTTTCAGAGCTGACCAACTCTCAGAGCTGAAGCCTCGGTTTTGGATCTGAGAGGATAGCTTCAACTTCTAGGCCTTTAGAGTAGTCTCTTCCTCTTGGAGTTTCGGTGTCGGTAGGCTGAGGTCCTCGGTGCAGGGAGCGGCGGATCCAGCGTTGCCCATTCTGGCTTCGGGGGTCTATTCCCCTTCTGCCTTTGACATGGTGGAGAGGGTCCTTTTGGCCCCTTGGAGACCTCTGACACTTTCATCCTCAGAGTCTGTCCTGGCTCCCTCTTTTTCTGGGCTGGAGTCTGCCATCCGGCCCCAAGGGACAGCCTGTTGCCACTTCACCCCAGGCGGTTCGCCCCTGGAAACTTCCAAAGGCTTCCGAGTCCTCCCTGGAATTTCCCCCTGAGGAGCCCCCTCGAAAGCACACATGCAAGAGGAGGCACTTGGGCTCCCCACTGGAATCCCTCATGGAAGATACCGACTTGGAAGAAGGGGAGGGTTCCACTTGATCATCACCTGGGATCCTGCATCAGTGTGGTGAGTGGTCTACTCAAAAGCCCAAATTGGATGAGTCTGTATTCCTGCAGGCATTTGGCACAGGATCCTCTACCTTCTGGGTGTCCCCTCCCATGGATCCCCTTGTGGATCTAATATCATCTAGGACATGGATGGAACCGGATACAGTTGAGCGTATGCCCAAGCGCCAGGCAAAGTATTTAGTGCTCTCTCAGATAGGCAGCATTGGTTGAAAGGATCTCCGGTTGATGCCATGGTGGTTGCGGCAGCCAACAAGAAACAACTCACACAGGAGAGCTCTATGGTCCACCCTCCAGGCAGGAAGTCTTGAGCCATGGACTATTTCAGGAAGCGGACTTAACGCTTAAACCACATTTGCCTTACGTGTGCTGAATTACTTGGCACATGTTATCTGACTGGAGAGAGACCTGGTCAAAGAGGTCACTGAATCGGCCCCAGGGTCCATGCCGGTAGAGGAGAAAAAGGTGATCTGAAGCAGTTAACTTCATTTGTTCATCAACCTGTGGGTATCGGATCCAAATTGGATCCGAGCCGGCAGCTTTATTCAGCTAAGATCCGAGCTACAAGCTCTTCCCCCTTATCCATAACTCCCTGCCATCCTTCTCTGTCCTCAGATCTCGTTTGCCGCGGCTTATTCAAGCACGTAGAACGAGTTCCAGGCGTAGGGTTTCATGAGTTTTTGAAGAAAATTAGCTCTTTTTTCACCTAGTTTTCAGTTTAATTGTTAAACGAGTGAGTGTTGTTCCCTTTTGTCGTTAATTTAGCTAGTTTTGTTGGTAAAATTTATATTTTTTTTAGTCTAGTCTTCCCTCTTCCCGTGTGTGTGAAGGTGTGTTTGGGTTGAGCCTATTTATTACTATGGCCGAGGCCCCTAAAACCTTCTTTTCTAAATGCATCGAGTGTGGCCATAAGCTATCCCCGGCGGATGGCCACACTCAGTGTGTTATCTGCCTTGGGGTTGACCATCTTTCTTCAGGCTGCACAATTTGTGCAGCCTTCAACCCCAGGGCTTTGAGGGATAGGAGGTCAAAGTTGATTCTGGCGGGACTTCTGCCCCCGGACTCGGCTTCGTCCTTTTCTCCCTCGGTGGCACCGGCTGCTACCGCAGTGATCCTGCCTTCTATCCCTGCTCCCCTGGCCGGGACTCACCCTCCCACTGAGGCTCAGGAGGAGAGGGAATCTAGGAGGGAGAAAAGAAAGGAGAAGCACCACAAGCGGCGGGCCGAAGCTTCCTCTTCGGCTCCGCCAGTGAAGCAGCTAGTCTCCCCTAGGGCCTCCGGGCCTTCTCCTTCCCGGCTCCATTCACCCCGCTTTTCCCCAGGGCCGGAGGAGGAGGAGACCCGGTCGCCTTCGAGGCGTCACTCCAGGCCTGCCTCGGTGGCCTCGTCTAGATCAACACGAAGTTTGTCAGATGCAGATATGGACCGGATGGTGCGTAGGTTTCTCCAGGCCCAACTGCAGATGGGAGTGATCCTGCCTCCCCCCCTCCGGGGGGGAGCTCAACCCCCTTTTTTGCCCCGATTGCTCCTTCTCCGACCCACTTCCGGGGTTCGGAGCCATCGGATCCAGGCAGCATCGGAGCAGGGGGAGGCTCGGCGCCAATAGTACACCCTTCTTCGGCTCCGACCGCACCCTCGAGTTTGTCTGGTCCCTTTTCGGATCTGAGCGCTCGGAGCCGTGAGCTGAGCTTCGGATCAGGAGGTGTCAGTGTGTCTTCGGCTCTGTCTCGGTCGGAGCATACTGGCCCTTTGGATCCGATTGCATCGGCTCCCGTCCGCACCTCGGATCCAAAGGGGCTCCTCTCAGAGCTTTGAGAGAGCAGTTCTCCTTCAGCATTCGATGTTGTGGAGAGGTCTTGTCGAGGGACTCGAGGCCCCAGGCTCCTGCTGCGGTTCCACCCATCACTCCCTCTCAGACGGGCCTACCTTCCATCACCCGGCCCCAGGGACAGCCTGCGTCTACATCCCAGATGGTTCCCTTAGAGGAACAGGATGTGGATGGTGAGGCATCCTCGGACAGCCCCCCCGAGGAAGTTCCTCACAAACGTAAGTGCAAGAGGAAGCACTTGGACTCACCCGAGTCCCTGACAGAGGACACAGACTTAGAGGAAGGGGAAGGTTCCCCAAGGTCACCCCCCGAGGATGTCTCCTTTGGAGACATTATGGAAATGCTTCGTATTAGAGGGGGGTGGTCAGCCCAAAAGCCTTCCTCCGATGAGTCTGTGTTTCTGGAGGTGTTTAACACAGGCCCATCTACCTCTTGGGTGTCCCCTCCCACTGATCCCCTGGTAGATCTGATCACTACCAGGGCATGGAAGGAACCGGACACTGTGGAGCCCATACCAAAGAGACCAGAAAAAATTCTCAGTCCACCCACAGATAGGATGGTTTGGAGCAAGGATGCTCCAGTAGATGCCATGTTGGTGGCGGCTGCCACCAAGAAGGAACTGGCCCAGGAGAGTTCCTCGGTCCACCCTCCCGACAAGGAGTCTCGGATGATGGACCGCATAGGGAAGCGGATGTTTGCTTCTGCCACCTTCTCGGTAAGGTCGCTGAACTACATGGCACATGTGATACGACTCCAGCGGGATCTCATTAAAGAATACGCAGGGTCGCCCCCAGAGTCCATGTCGGCCGAGGATAAGAAAATATTCTCAGCCTGAATGGCCACTCTTAAGTCCATTTCGAACACTTCTATGCGACTTCTTTCCCATGCCATGGAAGGAGCCGCTAGAGCTAGTGGAGCGGGCATTGTCTTATGGCAGCATGCTTGGCTCCGCCTCTGCAACTTTGCGGAACCCTTCAAGGCGTCCTTCGCAAATGCCCCTTTTGACGGCTCTTTGCTGTTTGGCAAGACCATCTGCGAAACGCTGGTTCAGAGTGAGAAAGATGGGAAGACGTTGTCTGCTGTCGGGATCCGCTTCTCAGCTCCCTAGAGGTCCTTCTCCAGGAACCAAAGGGGACAAAAGAAGATGTGGTTCCGGAAATCTCAACAGTCCCGTTTCACTCCAGACCCCTCGTCCTTCAGAGGCAGAGGAGGACAGGGTGGACGCCGGCCCAGAGGCAGAGGGGGACCGAAGAATTTCGAGTCGAGAGAACCCTTTTCGGATCAGCCCATGCAGCAACCCTGAGAGGTTACCCGACTGCTCCACTCTGGAGGCAGTCGGGGGGCATTTCTCGAGGCACTTAGCAGTTTGGGAGTCCATTAAAACAGATCGCTGGGTGCTTCGAATCATATCCAGAGGTTACACTATCCCATTTCTGAATCTCCCTCTCAGACCCCGGAGCCTCCCTGATGTCCCACCCAATCAAAGGGAGGCAGCAGCCGCAGAAATAAAGCAGCTGCTAGAAAAAAGAGCAATCCAGCCCGTCCCCCAAAATCTGTCCAGATCAGGCTTCTACTCCAGGTTCTTTTTGGTGCCAAAAAAGACGGGGGACTTAAGACCAGTCCTCGACCTGTCCATTCTGAACCTGTCAGTTGCCAAAGAAAAGTTCTGGATGGTCACCATTCAATCCATTCTCCCACTCCTACAGGAGAACGACTGGATGTGCTCTATAGACCTCAAGGATGCGTACTACCACATTTTGATGGACAGACGATCCAGAAGGTTTCTCCGCTTCCGGCTGGGAGCCAGTCACTATCAGTTCAGGGTCCTTCCCTTTGGTCTCATCACAGCCCCCAGGGTGTTCACCAAAGTGATGGCAGTTGTAGCGGCCCACCTGAGGCTTCAGGGAATACAGGTCTTTCCGCACCTAGACGACTGGCTCCTGACCGCCCCCACCAGGCATCTACTCTGTTCAGCCAGGAATTACTTCCTTCACTTGGCCTCTCATCTGGGAATTTCAATCAATCTCAAGAAATCCTCCCTTCAACCAACTCAGACCTTAGATTTCATAGGGGCCAGGCTAGATACAAACCTATTGAGGGCCTTCCTAACTCCAGACAGGCTTCGAACTTTGACATTCCACGTGATGGCCCTCTTACAATCCCCGGCTCCCCCAGCGGAATTGGTCCTGAGGGCACTAGGTTCCATGGCGGCTGCCATCAATCTGTCACCACTAGCTCGTCTAAACATGAGGGTCCTGCAATGGACCTTGCAGGTCCAATGGTCCATCCTGCAACATCTGCTAAGTACAGCTATCCCCCTCAGCAAGGTTTGCAGGAGGTTCCTACTCTGGTGGATCCAATCCTCGGATCTCCGGGAAGGGCGACCCTTTTCTATGACCCCACCCCAAGCCACGGTGACCACGGACACTTCTCGCCTCGGGTGGGGGGGGAACCATCCAAGGCATGTGGACACACTCGGAGACCTTGTTGCACATCAATGTGCTAGAGATGAGGGTGGTGCTTTTAGCGTTGCAAGCACTCCAGGCCCTTCTTCCCTTAGGGACAATTGCGATTCAATCAGACAACATGTCAGTAGTCTGGTATATCAACAAACAGGAGGGAACCAGATCCTACCCGCTGTGTCGAGAGGCCATGAGAGTTTGGGAATGGGCGATCGCCACCAACCTCATAGCAACGCACATTCCGGGTCGGTCCAAAATTTTGGCAGACAAGCTGAGTCGAACCATCCTCTCACCTTACGAGTGGTCTCTGAACCCGAGAGTAGCGAAGCAGATCTTACTCAAGTGGGGTCAACCTTGCTGTGATCTTTTCACGTCGCCTTCGAACGCAAAGTGCAGTGAGTACTTCGCTCTACTTCCCCCACCAGGGGAATCCCCCAGAGACGCTCTAGTCCATGTTTGGCCATCTGGTCTACTTTATGCATATCCACCTCTTCCCCTCATGGTAAAATTCTTGCAGAAAGCTCGTCGGTTGGGGAGCAGAGTGATCCTCATAGCCCCATTCTGGCCTCATCAAACGTGGTTCCCTTGTCTATGGTCTCATCTGGTCAACCCTCCATGGATTTTGGATCCCACTCCGGATCTGATTTCTCACCCCCTGGAGTTGACAACTCCAAACCTGGACAATCTCAAGCTCACAGCTTGGTTGATCCAGTTCCAGTCATAGCTAGGACTTCCGATATCTCCTCCTCCGTTAAAGCTATTTTAGTAGCCGCTCATAAACCTTCTACCAGAAAGGTCTATAAGAGCAAATGGAAATGTTTTTCGATCTGGGCGGAACATAGACATATGGATCCCTTTACAGCCCCGATACCAGCTGTATTAGAGTTTTTGTCACACTTATTTGATCAAGGTGCCAGCTCCTCCACCGTCAAAGTCCAGTTAGCAGCAATTTCACACTTTCATGTAGGAAGTGATCTCGGTTCATTAGCTTCTTCCAAGATCTGCAAAACTTTCGTAAAAGGTACTTTCCTGTTAAGGCTTCCTGTTAAGGATGCAGTTCCTCTGTGGGATTTAACCCTTGTTCTTCAGGCTCTTACTGGCCCCCCTTTTGAAACTGCAGCTTTGGTGGATCTTAAATACTTATCTTGGAAAACGGCCTTTCTCATTGCCATCACTTCGGCTAGAAGGGTTTCAGAGCTTCAAGCCCTTTGCGCCAAACCTCCATATCTGGTCTTCCATAAAGATAGAGTTTCCCTCAGGACCAATCCCTCCTTCTTACCTAAAGTCACCTCTGAGTCCAACATTAATCAATCTATCAACTTACCGGTGTTTTTCCCAAATTATCAAAACAAAGGTGAATACAAATTACACTCTTTGGACGTGCACCGACAATTGAGGTTCTATTTACACAGGACTGCTGATCATAGGAAATCAGAGCAACTCCTTGTATCCTTTGCTAAACCCTTTTTGGGTAAACCTGTGTCAAAAGCTACATTGTCCAGATGGATTTCACAATGTATACTTCTTGCATATAAGAGTTCTGGCTGACCAGAACCTGTCGGAGTTCACTCCCATTCTACTCGATCGATTTCCACTTCTGCTGCCTTTTGGTCAAGGGTGTCCTTGGATGACATATGTTCAGCAGCCACTTGGGCTTCATCCCATACCTTTATTACCCATTAGAAGCTGGATATAATTTCCAGAGGAAGGGCGTCCTTTGGCTCTGGAGTGCTCCGGAATATTCTTCCATGAGGACCTCCCAAGTTTTTAGGTAGCTGGGGACTCTGTCCCACAGGTTGATGAACAAATGAAGTTAACTACTTCAGATAAAGAAGTTATGTACTTACCATAACATTCCATCTGAGTAGGTAACTTAATTTGTCAGCAACCAACCCCCCCCTCCGTCCCCCTAACCTGTAGTTCGTCCCTTTTTAGGACCTTTGTGTTCTCTGTACCAGATGACATCAGGTTAGGATGTTTAGTTGATCCTTTGATTGTAGTATTCTATAATGCTAAGCAAACTCGATCTGAGGACAGAGAAGGATGGCAGGGGGTTATGGGTAAGGGGGAGGAGCTTGGAGCTCGGATCTTAGCTGAATAAAGCTGCCGGCTCAGATCCGATTCGGATCTGATACCCACAGGTTGCTGACAAATGAAATTACCTACTCAGATGGAATGTTATGGTAAGTACATAACTTCTTTTTCTTCTCCCGTAAGGCCACCCTTACATCTAACTCGAATACTTCCATGAGGCTGATATCACACGCTACAGAAGGTGCCTCTAGGGCTGCCAGGACAGGTGTAGTCATCAGGTGTCATGCCTGGCTCCAGCTTTTGTTTTCTCAGAGCCCTTCAAAGCATCATGCATGAATTCCCGTTACGATGGTTCCACCCTGTTTGGCAAAACAGTTTTGAGATACTTTAGTCCAGAGCGAGAAGGATGGGAAAACTTTGCCTGCCATCCTGATCCACTTCTCCAGCAGACAATGATCCTTCTCTAGGAATCAGCTTGGGGTAAAGAAGATGTAGTTCCAAAAATCTCAAGGCTCTTCCTAGGACACTCAGGATTCACCTTCCCCCAGAGACAGAGGGGGATATGACAGATGGCACTCTCATAGCAGAGGGGTCCAAGGAGCCAGGGTTTATGGGATCCCTTGCCAAACAGACCCTCACAGCAGCCCTGAAGGGTTGCCTGACTGCTCATCTCTGGAGACAGTTGGGGGACACCTATCTGTACACCTAACAGCCTTGAAGTCCATCATCGACGATCGTTGGGTTTTGCAGATAATATCCAGAGGATACTCGATCCCTTTTCTTCATCCCCCAGTCCCTCCCAAACAACTCCCAGATGTTCCACCCACGCAACAGGAGTAGGCAGCCATAGAAATTTCCAGGCTGCTCGAAAAAAGAGTCATTTAGCCCGTTCCCCCAGACCAATCCAGATCAGGCATTTATTCCAGGTTCTTTTTAGTGCCAAAGAAAACAGGGGATTTAAGATCCATTCTGGATCTTTCAATCCTGAACCTGTCGGTTGCCAACACAAAATTCCAGATGGTCACCCTTCAATCCGTTCTGCCCTTCCTAGAGATAAATGACTGGATGTGCTTGGTGGACCTCCAAGATGCATACTATCATATCAAGATGAGTAGGCACTTTCGGAGGATCCTCCGCTTCCAGCTGGGAGCTAGTCATTTTCAGTTCAAAGCACTCCCCTTTGGTCTCCACCACCCCACTGGGTGTTCACCAAAGTGATGGCACTAGTAGTGGCTCACCTTTGGCTGCAGGGGTTTCAGATCTTCCCCTACCTGGACGATTGACTCCTTTCTGCTCCCTGCAGGCATCAAGTGATTCAAGCCAGGGATCATCTTTTTCAGACTGCTCAACATCTGGGTATAACCATAAATCTCAACAAATCTGACCTGGCACCAATGCAGGTTCTTGATTTCATAGGTGCTTGAAAAGATACTACCCAGGGCAGGGTGTTTCTACCTCCAAACAGGCTGTTATCACTCCAACATCATGTGAGTTACATTTTTCAAGCCAGCCTCACCCAATGGGTTCAGCTCTTCGGGCGTTGGGGTCCATGACAGCCACGATCACTCTCGTTCTAACTGCACGTCTTCATATGAAAGTTCTTCACTGGACCTTAGCTGTACAATGGTCTTTGCTAGATCTTCCCTTGACACATCCTGTTAGATTCTGTCATGCTTGTAGGGCCTCCCTTCTTTGGTGGTTTCAATTCCCAGACCTCCTTCTGGGCCATCCATTGGTTCTTCCCTCCCCCGCGATCATGTGACCATAGACGCCTCCCTGCTTGGGTGGGGGGCATTGCATGGGAAGGATGGTCCAAGGCACGTGGTCTTCTCTGGAGACCAATCTGCATATCAGTGTCCTGGGAGTTAAGGGTGGTGGTTCTGGCGTTGTAAGCCCTACATACCTTTCTTCCTCTGGGAAATATTGCCATATAAGACAAACTAAAAACCAAACGGATAACCAAGAAATACAACCGACTTCACAGAACTTAAAAAACTGAACGGAACCAAATAAACGTAGTACTAGTAAGTTGAATGAAGCAGATACTAGTTTAAAACACCAATGTACCGGCTCGACATGGTCATGTGACCGTTTTTTACTATTTAAAGAGTGTTTTGTGGATGTGTATTGTCTGAGGAAGTTGCTTTATGAAAGCGACGAAAAGCATTTTACTTAATTAAACTAGTTCTGTGAAGTCAGTTAAATATTGCCATATAGATGGACTAGATGTCAGTAGTCTGGGAGAAGCCATGAGATTGGTGGAGTGAGCGATCTCCACCGGCTGTTTTCTGGTGGCAACACACATTCCAGGGAAGTCCAACATACTAGCAGACAGGCTCAACAGGTCTACTCTTATGCCTTACAAGTGGTCTCTGAATCCTTCAGTAGTGGAACAGATCTTTCTAAAGTAGGGTCAGCCTTGCTGCAATCTTTTCGCCTCTCCTTCCAATGTGAAGTGCAGCACATATTTCACTCTGAACCCCCCTCCAGAGGAGCCCCACAGAGATGCTCTAGTTCATGCTTCGCCCTCCAGTCTACTGTATGCTTACCTTCCGCTTCCTCTAATATCCAAGTTCATTCAGAAAGCTCAACGGCTGGGGAGCTCAGTGATCCTCATTGCTCCTTTCTGGCCTTGCCAAGTTTGGTTCCCCTCTCTGTGCTCTCATGCAGTGTGTCCACCTTGGACACTAGATCCGGTTCCAGATCTGATCACACATCCCTCAGAGATCCCTTACCCAGAATTAGTAAGCCTGAAGCTCATGGCTTGGCTTCTCTAATTCCCATGATAGCTAAAACTCCCAGGCTGTCTTCTCCTGTCAAGAAGATCTTGGTAGTGGCTCACATATCTTCTACGAGGAAGGTTTATTTGAGTAAATTGAAGTGTTTCTCAATCTGGGCCCTTCAGCATGACCTGGATCCTTTCACTGTGCCAGTTCTGGACATTTTGGATTTTTTAGTGGATATTTTTAATCATGGCATTAGCTTCTCTACAGTTAAGGTACAATTGGCAGCAATTTCTAACTTTCACATAGGCGAGAATTCGGCTTTCGCTGGCTTCTTCCAAACATTGTAAGGCCTTTTTGAAAGGTACCTTACTCCTCAGGCTTCCGGTTAAGGAACCAACCCCCCCCTTGGGATGTCACCTTGGTATTATAGGCACTGGTTTCTTCTTCTTTTGAACCAGCGGCTACGGTCGAGTTGCATTTCTGTCATGGAAGACGGCCTTTTTGGTTGCAATTACGTCAGCCAAGAGGGTTTCTGAGATCCAAGCCTTATCTATCAAGCCCCCTTATATGGTATTTCATAAAGATAGGGTGTCCCTGTGGACTAACCCATCCTTTCTACCAAAGGTGTCATCAGAGTCTAATATCAACCAGGTCATCAGTTTGCCAGTTTTCTTTCCAAATTTCCAGAATAAGGGAGAGTACAATTTGCACTTACTTGATGTTCACAGGCACTTCTATTTGCATAGAACATAATCCTTTTATAAGTCTGATTAACTTTTTGTTTCATTTTCTAAACTTTTCTTTGGTAAGTCAGTTTGTAAATTTACTATTGCTCGATGGATTTCTGAATGCATTTTGTTGGCCTATTGAGTCAGAGGTTTATCTCCTCCAGGGCATGTCCGGGCGCATTCCATCAGGTCTGTTGCTACTTCTGCTGCCTTTTGGTCTAGTGTCTCTTTAGATGATATCTGCTCTGCAGCTACCTGGGCATCTTCACACATATTTATCTCCCATTATAAATTTGATCTTCTTTCCAGGGGCAGGGTATCCTTTGGTTCAACCGTGCTCAGTAACATCTTCCCATGAGGACCTCCCAGGGTTTATTGGTAGCTGGGGACTCTGTCCCTCAAGTTGAAGATCAAATGAAATCAACAACTTCAGATAAATAAGTTATGTACTTTTCATAACATTCCATCTGAGTTGTTGATTTTCATTTGTCTTCAACCGTCCCTCTCTCCTTCCCCCTCCCTTGCATGGGCTGCATAGTGGAGCAGATGGAAAAGTCTTAGCCCCTCTATCTTGGCTTGTTTTTCCACTTGCTAGGCTCTTTGTGGGTTATGCCAATTTTTTTTATGGGCATATTGTTTTAGATTGGGATGCTTTTGTTCTGCAACAAACTTGATCTGAGGGGAGGAGGGAGACTGGGGCATTATGGGTAGGGGAGGAGCTTGGAGCTTAGATCTGAAGCTGAAGTATACAGCTGAGTGAGATCCATGCTGGATTCGGGTCCCTCAGGTTGAAGACAAATGAAAATCAACAACTCAGATGGAACATTATGGTAAGTACATAACTTATTTTTTAACATATTTTTTACTTCTATTCTTAAAATATCCATTTTTAAACATGTTTATTTGTCTTTTCGGCTTTTCCCAGTTAGGGGTCGCCACAGCGGAACTCCGGTCCGCTAATGATTGGCAGTAGATTTTTTTATGGTGCCAATTTGCCAGCCCGATGCCCAACCTTCAACGAAGGCACGCCCATTCACGCATGTCTTTCGGAGGCCACTCAACCGCGGGGAGGACATGCAGACTCCACACAGAAGGCGCTCCAGCTGTGAATCGAACAGGAGAACCTCTTGCTGTGAGGTAACAATGCTACTGCTGTACCACCACGGCTTCATCCATTTTTAAACATACCCATGTTTATTTTATCCACTTCTTTTATATCTTCGAAAAAATCTTCTTTAGATAGTTTTCCCCATAACTTTTTTACTCTTTTACATTTCAGAAACACATGTTCTGTAGTTTCTTCTTCTTTACAATGTAAACATATTCTATCTGTTTTCTTTTTATGTAGCATATTTCAGTTTACTGGCAATTTGTCTATTACCAGTCTACACAAAAATCTTGGCATTCTAGTTTCTGATTACACCATCTGCTTCTTATTTTTATACCTTTCCTTTTTTTCATCTGCTAGATTTTCCCATGGTTTTACATAGTAATGTTTTATCATTACATTCATATACTATACTAATGTTTTACCATTACATTTGTATACCATACTTTTCTGTCTTTTTCTGTATCGTTAATTTTTATTTTCCGTAAAAATATTTTTCTTGGTAACATTTTATTTCTTCACTTATGCACTTTTTCTCTTTTTTACCATACCCCAGTGTTTATCATACTTATATTTATACAGTTTTACTACTAATCTTTCATCTTTTTCATTTATCCACTTTAACACTTTGCACAAATTTAATGAAGCAGCATATACCATTGAGTTAATTAAGCCTAAACTGTTTTCTTCTTTATTTACATACAAAATTCCTTTTTTACTGGGTTTGTTCTATACGCCCCTAAAAAATGAACAAATATCTGCAATAATTTATTTTCAATTAATTTTGGCAACATAAGTACACTTGCTAAGTATGCTCTTTTTCTCATCAGTACTGAATTTATCAAGTAAGCCTTTTTTCTGAATGATAATTTACATGTTTTCCAGAAAAGACACATTTGTGTTATTTCTTCTGTTATTTTTCCCCATGAATTCTGCTTACATCTTTATTCCCAAATTGTATGCCTAACACAGAAATGTTGTTCATTGTAAAATATATATCCCCTGTATTTACTACATCACCTAAACATTTAATTTCCTCTTTATTTAAAGCCATACCTATCACCTCTAGACACCCATTTATGCAAATTATTACTTCTTTTATCCATTTTTTTGCAATTATTATGTCATATACGTATGTTAACACAACTGGAATTCTTAACCCTTCAGGTCTTATATACTTCACCTGCTTCATTTTGTAATTTATTTCACATGCTATCACATTCATAACTAATGCAAATAGGATACAACTCATTGGACATCCCTGTCTTACACCATACTTCATATGTACCTCTTGGCTTAACCAGCCATTTACAGGTATTTTTACTTTATTATTACTATATGTTGACATATATAATTGCTTAACTTACTTTCTTATATTGTTTTGTTATTATTGCCCATAAGATTTCATGTCCATTTGTGTCAAATGCCTTATTAAGGTTTCCTATTATGATTTTTGCTTCTTCTTTTCTATTCATAATATCGTCCACAGCTTCTCTAACCCTTCCCCTTTATACTATATGTACTATCTTCCATAATATTTTCCATTTTAGTTTCAAATCTTTTTTGTATTGTTTTCATAAAGATCTTATAACCATTATCATTCAATGTTATCGGTCTCAATTTTTAAAAATTTTAAATCGACTTATATCTTCCTTCTTCCATATGAATTTAAGTATTCTATTACCTAATTGTTTATACATAAAACCTTTATTTAACCATTCATTCAAAGTCTTTAAAAAATATTTTTTTTTCCAGTGCCTTAAATTTGTATACATTTCATGGCCTATTTCATCTGGGCTTGCAGCCAAATTTATATTTACTTTTCCTAATGCTTTATCTTGTTCATTTAAAGCAATCTTCTTTTCCAACTATTTATTCTCTTTTTCTGTTAACTTTTTTACTTTCCATGTTTTATGCACTGCATTCATTTTTCTTTAAACATTTCTTGTACATATTATACTGCACTATTCATAATATTTTCCTGAGTTCTTTTCATTTCTCCTTTTATATTTTTTATTTCTCTCATTACACTACCATCTTCCTTTACTAATCTGCTTAAGTAGCGCTATACTTCTCTTTTTCTTTATAAAAATATATTTGCTTATGTAACAGTTCTTGTATTTATTCTTGATTTTTTCACATAATTATTTTTCTTTGTCAAGGAACTTTCTATCATTATCTTCTAAATCTGCCAATGCCTGGCTATGTTTTTTTATATTTTTCTGTTTCTAATTTTCTCACGTCATATTGCCACTGTAAAAATATTTTTTATATTTCTTCCTTAAGTATCATCTACCATTCAGACCAGTTTTTATAAAATGTTCTTACAGTAGTATGATCTTTCCTTAATTGTATTACTAATCACTTTCCTTTATCATGCCATGCTTTGTAATTTATACTTTTTATTCCTTTGCCTATTTTTATATATTCCATGTTTTCTTTTATCTCTAGGCATATTGCAAGATGATCAGAAGATCCTGTTTTAACTACCTTCCCTTCTCCTGTAACTAAATGTTCTGATACTATAAAATAATCTATTGTAGTTCTATACATACTCTTTTGTAAGTCCATGAATTTTTGTTCTAAGGTTTTAACTTACCACACCTTATAACTTCTAATATTTTTCTTATATCATATCCTTTCTTTTTACATTTGGCTCTTAAATCACAATAAAGTCTCCTATGATTATAATATTCATATTTATTACTACATAGTCTAAAATCTGATGAAATAAGCTTTCCCTTCCTTTACAATTAGTATAAGCATATAATGTTACAATTCTGCATACATTTTCTTTCCATTTTAATTTTACAATGGTTAACCTTCCCAATTTTGCTAAAGTTACATCTAATGTCTTTACTGTATTTCCACATAATTCCAGAACATCTTTTGTTTCCCAAATTCCAGGTTATCTTTCATCCTCATAGTTTCTCTGTTTGTAATCTTTCATTTGTTAAAACTCTTGTATCTTCTAATATAATTACATCTACACTACACTGCAAGATCCCTGTTCTTCTTACTATATTCTTGATACTATTTATATTTACAGAAAATGCTCTATTTTTTCCCTTTTACTTGGATTTATGGTTTCATTAGCTCATAGCTAATTACTAGGCTAACTTTCTTAATAGGCCATACTAAGCCTAGCCAATTTCCCTCTGAAAAGTGAAAATTAAATACTGTACCTTGTGTCTGTGAGTCGAACACCTTGACCATTATACCAACTGCCAGTCATTAGCTGTATATTTTCTTTTTCATCCATTTCCTTTCTTTTTTTTTTGTGTGTGTACTTATCCCTTTAAATTCTCTATTTCTTTTACCCTTTTACCAGTATAATTCTTTTTTTTCTTTTACTACCTCACAATTTATGTCTCCTTCATTACTTATTTCAGAATATTCTTCTTTGTCCTCTTTATTACTTTTTCATCTAATTTTTCTTCTAATTTCTACTACTTCTAAAATGTATTCTCTTTTTTCTCATTCTTCTCTTTCTTTTTTCCTTACTCTTTTATTTTCATTTTTGCAATCCATCCATAAATGTCCAATGTTGTTACATTTATAACATTTCATTTCACATTTTTGCATCATGTCCTATTTCCCCACAAATACATCATTTTCTTTTGTCACAGTTACTTATCAAATTTCCTCCATTAACACAAAAAAGCATGTTTTGGGTTGTCCCCAGTATTTTATGACACCCCTATTCCCCTCCTCATTTATCATGCTTTGTATACATATAATTTTTTCTCTTTCTATTTTTAACACAATATTACAATCCCAGCCACCAGGACATAAACCCCTTTGTTATAAGCATTTACTTTGTCCGGTACTTCTTTACATAAAGTTTTCAAATGTCCTTTCAAAGTCTGTCTTTCTACCTCTGTTTAAAATTGTACACAAATTGTGTGTTTTGCTTCCCTGTTAAATGGTGCTCCAGCTACTTAACTGAAAGACAACAAGCTGTCAGATGGGAAAACTCCATCTCTCCTTTTTTTCAACACCCCTACCAGAGTTTCCTAAGGGTCTATATTTGGCCCACTCCTATTTAGCATATTCATAAACAACTTCCACTCATCTCTACTTCAAGGATCTGTTATACAATATGCAAATGACTCTACTATTGTCTGCTGTGCCAATTCCATATCTGACCTACCTCCAATAACTCAAAAGGCCTTCTCCTTCACTGAATCCTGGATTCACAATAACCACGTACCCCTGAATCCTAATAAAACTAAAATCATACTACTCACCCCTAAGAAAGCAACCCCCTTAAAATAAAACCAAATTCACCATCTATTCTCATAGTAAGTCTTTAATCAAAGTCATTAACCAGACAAAGCTCCTTGGAGTCAGTATCGATGAACAAATGAAATTTGACCTACATGTACAACACAACATTCGCAAAACACATCTTAAACTTGGAACTCTCTATAGACACAACCATTTCCTAAGTCCATCAACAAAAGCAACCCTAGCCTCAACTTACCTATTACCCTCACTCATCTATGGTGCCCATCTGCTTACCAGCTTTAAAAGCTCTTCTAAATCCAAATGTGAGTCATGTTATAGCAAAATTGCTAAATTCACAAATTCTAATACTCCACCTATCACTGGACAACTCTTAAGTTACTGAAATGGCTTGAACTACCTAACTATTTCTCCTATCTGCAACTAATCACAGCTCACAAATTGCTGTTTGAGCCTCTTGATTGCCCTGCCCTGAGTTCTATATTTAGCTACTATCACCCAAAAAGGTCACTTAGATCAGGGGTTCAAAACCTCCTGCAGGTTCACAAACCTAATCTACCACCCAGCCAGCTTCTTTACTCTTGCTTACTAGCAAAAAACTGGAACTCTCTGCCTCTACTAATTATTACAACCGAAAACCGTACCTCTTTTAAAACCTCCCTACACAATCACCTATTTTCAAACTGGAGATGCACCTGCACTAAGTGCCTCTAGATTACACATGCTGTACCACTTTATAAATAACCTGTTTATATGAAAGGGGAAGATTTAATCATTTCTCGTAATCTATGGGAAGCGCTGTTGCAGGATAGAAAATATATAACCGCAGCATATAAATTGATAAAAGAGAGGAAGTATAATAATTATATTCTTTTATCGAGTTACTGGAGAGAGAAATTGATATTCCCAGATGACAATAAGATATTGGAGGCATTTAAATTAAAATTAAAGTCCGTATCCCTTCAGAAATTGGTATTTACGCAGCTGATGATATTTAACAATGCATACTATACTCGTCTCACTTTGCACAAATTTGATGCGAAGAATTCACCCATATGCCCACATTGCTTTGATCAGACAGCAGATTTGCTTCACATGTTCTGGAGTTGTAAGTGCATTTATAAATTGTGGAATTCATTAAAATTGCAGTTACAAAAAATGGGTTACCAAAATTCAACACTCTCTTGGGAGTTTATGATTCTTCATATTCCCCCGGAGAATCTAAATAAATCAAACACGATTGTAATTATGAATATTTGCCTATTAATGAAATTATATATAGCCACAAATTGGTTGAACCCAGCCCAGACATCATGGGAAAATTTCAGATTGTTGGCAATAAAACACATCTTAGTGCATAAACTGTTAATTAGTGATCACAAGAAAAATATCAACAACATAAAAATCTGGGAGCAGATTTTTAATATTATTTTGGCTTAAGAGGTTACTATCCACTTTTTCTCGGGAACCAGAATATAGTCTAAATCAACCTTAGATTAGATAGAAAATGTACAGAAAAGACAGATTGTTGGCTTGGATTTGTTAATGTTGAATTTTTTTTTTTTTTTTTTATTATTTTCCTTTTGATTGTTAGTGCTGTACCTTTGATCAATACATGAGGTTGATATATATGTGAAATTAACCAATGGAAGCATTTTGTATATATTGTATATAATGTGTGAATTTGTAATATGGTTGTGAAAAATAATAAAAAATTATTATTGAAAAAAAAAAAAAAATAACCTGTTTATAGTTATAATAATGTTAAGTTATAATGAGGAGTCTGCATTTTGTTATGTGTATTTGTTGCTAACCAGATTTTATAGGAACCAGTGTGTGCTTATTTTACCTGTTTTGTGGGACTACATTGTGGATCTACTACTGGACTAGACTATAATTTTAATAAAATATAAAGTAATCACTGGCTTCTTTCCTTGTGTGGCGGTGAACCACTTTATAAATAACTTATTTCACATGATCATACAACATAAATCTAAAAAGAGATCAAAGAGAAATTATTAAAGTAAATCCTTACTTGAAAAGTTGTACAAATTATACCATTACTGGTTATTACTATGTATTTTGTTCTATTCTCTTCTTTTCTCTTTTCTGTACAGTTTATAATATTCCTTTTTTACTATGTACTTTGTATAAATTTAGTCCTGCAGCTCAAATCTTTTAAATTAAACTGTTAACATTTTGTATTGTGGAGCTTTTATTCTCTTGTCTGTACAGCACATATTATTCTTTTTTACTATGTATTTTGTAAAAATTTAGCCCTACAACTCAAATCTTGTAATTTAAAATGTTAAAATTTTGTATTGTGGAGCTTTTCTCCTTGGGCCTCCACTGAAAATGTGTTCTGTATGGCCCAGTAAACAAAATGCAAATAAACAAATACATAAATAAAGGCCTTTATCACTTAAAGATTCCATGGTTTACAGTCTTTCTTTTTTCATATACTCCAAGAAAAATTCCATTAAAAAAACAGTCTCAGATAAAATGTCACAAAAATCCATTTTAAATAAGAATAAATGGTCTTACGTCATGCGCCTTTACACCCAAAGGAGCTATTAAATTGTTGCACACTTCATACCTGTCCATTTCTTTGACTTCTTTACTTTGAATCCTTACCACATACTTCAGTTTTCATTTTCTTCTGCCTTATTTTCTGCCCCCCCCTCCCGGAAACCTCTACTTCATTTTCTGGCTCACTCTGCATTACCATTTCTTTAAGTAAATTATCCTGCAACCCTCCCAACTGGACAGTTGTAATTATACAGCCACCATTTGCTGACTCATCTCCATCAAACAGATTTCTTTGAAACATTTTCTCAGAATCCTGCACACATTCTCTGGTTTCAGTATTTGCTTTCTCCTCCATTCATTCAGCAGTTCATCAGCTCCTTCTCTCTCTATCTGCCTCCCTGTTTCTCCAGGTCACCTCAGGAAGTCTCATCCAAAATGGGTCCCACTCAGAACAATGACAAATAGAGGAAGTTCCCCAATGCTGTGGCCAAATTTTCCCTAGTGGTATAAATACCATCTATGGGCAGCACAGTGGTGCAGCAGTTAGCATTGTCACCTCACAGCAAGAGGTTCTCTAGTTCGATTCTCTGCTGGGGTGCCTTCTGTGCAGAGTCTGCATGTCCTTGCTGTGTTCGCATGGGTTTCCTCCAGGTGCTCCGGTTTTCTCCCACCTTCTTGTAGGTGGATCGGGCACTCTAAATTGGCCATAGGTGTGAGTGTGTGCATGTGTATAGCTTCTGTGGAAGGTTTGGTGTTGGGCTGGCAACTCCACACCATAAAACACTGCCAACTATTCTGTGAACTGTTGTTCAGCCCCTAACAGGAAATGCCAAAAGGAAAAGAAGAAGACGACGATATAAATACCACCTGTGGTCTCACCTGAAAAGAAGCTTCTAGCCTTGTGGGACTAATCTGATTAACAAAGGAAAAATAATTAAATAAGCTGTCCATGTTGACCCATTTATGCAGTGTTGAGTATCATCAAGTATAGTTCAGCATTCTTTGTTAAGAATGACATATTTATCTTCCATGCCTCAGAGAAAGGGTCTATGTTTGGCTACTGAATTTGAAAAAATGTGAACCGCGAAACAGCAAAAGGAAAATAGTGAATGGGACAATCATTGAACTACAATGGCATCGAAAAGAACTACATCGAATGGCCATAGTCTGCCAACATTGCACACGCAACCAACCAAGGTGGGGGGCTGCATCCTCCCACACCCCCTAACTCTATATACCAAATCCGAGGTCACACTACAGTGGGGAAAAGGGAAATTTAAAATGTTTCCCTTCACTTACCTTTGTATCGTGTTACTTCCTGGTTGTTGGCCAACTATGGCCATTCGATGTAGTATTTTTTATGCTGTTGTAGTTCAATGATTGGCCCATTCGCTGTTTTCCTTTTGTTGTTTCACTTTGGTAGCCGAACGTGGATGCCAGTGAAGACACCCAGTCTGTTGATTATGTCCATGAGGAAGGGCTGTTACAATACTTCTCACTGTTGCACTTATTTTGAAGCTGAATTATAATACTATATTGTCTATGCCACATAACTGTATTGGTCTGAACTAAAATACTTTCCAAAAGTCTGTCTCTCTCAAATTAATGTTTACTTCAGAAGACTTTCTACTAATGAAGGGACTCAAAAGTAGCTTTTAACCTCCTTCATGAGAAATGTTCATCAGGTCTGGCATTCACAACCAGAGGTGAGCATTTTTATGTCATCGATAACTGATCTTTACCTAGGAAAATATCTACTCTTCAGTATTGCATTCTGACGATACCAGTATTTTCATCCATTTTTGAGAGGTTTAATCTTTCCTTTTCACACAGCTTGAGGTCACTTCTCCAGTATTAGCATGTTTCCAGCAGTAATCCAAAATCTACATGTGTATTAGCAGCCATGCTTGCTGACATAGATGACCTGTCACCCTGCATCCATATTCCACCAGTCTGCTAGCTTTAGACAACTATTCTGCACTGTATGCTTTCTTTTGGCCTCCGGAAATGCCTACTGCATTTGGTACCATGTGAAGCAGCCTTTTGCTTGGCTGTGTGCTGCACTGCACTGTAGGAGGAACTTGCTTAACTTCTTCTTCAATCTACTCAAGTAGAAGTCTTCATATCAGCATTTAACATATTTTGTCTGCTTTCTGGACTTTCCCTGAAAAAGGTTGTGGGTTCAGTGGGATTGTCCCAGTCATCATAAATTAACATAAAAAATACTCCATGAGGTCATACGTGAAGTATAAGTTGTTCTTCAGCTGCTTATCGTTTATCGTCTTCCTCATGGAAAGAACTCATTGTGCTGTGATTACTGTCCTTTGCCCTGCCCTTTGCAGCATGCTTCACATGTTCATAGATTCATACGTTGCTACTATGTAATAGACCAAACAAGCCCTTTTAATCCTTGCCACTGCAGAGTACTGCTGCACACAACTAGTTATTTTTCCTGTCCATAAGGGATAGGGATGTCTAGAACTTTGGTAAATTTGTAGATTCCTATCCATTTATCTTACACTAGATATGAAGGTAGTGAGAGACATGCTTTGTTTTACAGAACACAGGTGATTGTTGCAGAAGTGGAAATTATTTGCAAGATATCCATCAATCCAAGAAGTCCCGTATAACTTGCAATATAGATTTGTTTTTCTTGATCTTTTGTTTGTGTTACCTTCAGTGTTACAGATATATGCAGTAAATTAAACAGAATTGGGACATTTCTAACTTTATTAGCCAGACATAAGTAGTCCGTTGGAGTCTTAGGAGACAGAGAAAAGAGACAGGGCTTTTAGATGCGCAGGGTTACATAGGGAACTCTTACCTCAGATTTTTAGGGAGGGGGAGGAACCACCGGTAGTTTTTCAAAATGGGTTAGGTGCTTGAGCAGCTACCTACCAGAGGGTGCATTGCATTGTAGTATGGGCTTAGTGAGGGAAGTGTTAGAGGGGAATGATGACCTCTTTTGAACAAGAGGAGATGCCCTTAGTAATCAGACTGGCAAGGTAGAAGACTTTCGTAACAACAGTGGATATGTTGCAGGTTTTCTGTGAATTATCAGAGGGTACAGTGTACAGTTCTTTATGAAGGGCATAAGTAAAGCTGCATCACAAGAAATGTTAGTAATCTAGAGACTTCTGTAAGTACATCATTGTTCCATGACTGCCAGCAGCCACATGCCTCTGTAAATGCCAGACAGCTGTCTGTGTGTTTATTGATTGTTCGTGTTGCTACTGTTTTACCATACTCTCTTTATCTGAGTAGGTTGTAGCTTAGCAGTGAAAGCTAACCAGAATACCAGAGTGTGATACAATATAATCTGTAACCACAGCACAGTGGGTTCAGGCAGGGAACAACACATAAAAAACAAACAAAAAAGTATATATACATGTATTTTTGTCTTGCAGGTGTGTAGCAAACGGGAAAAGCTTCTTTGTGACTCCTCATTGGAAAAGTACGTAATTAATGTGGTCCTGGATACCATCAATGCCTTTTTCAGCTCCCCATTTGCAGAGAACAGCACATCATTGCAGGTACCAATAGATTTCATGTTTTATTCATTTTGGCTCAACCTACAGAGCTGTGAGCATTGAATAGTAACTGTGATGAAGATACAGTTTTAAGACTGAGCTTGACTATAGATGTGTGGCCTATTCATAGATGTCATTGTTGTGTGGTACTCAGAACTGCATTACTTCACATGCTTAGGAGGAGGAATTTCTATATGCTGCTCTCTGTATTGTAAAGTGCAGAAACAGAGGCACCATATCACTTGTGCTACCAAGAACGCAGTGCTTGTGGTGACATATGTTAGCATTGGATGAAGAGGAGTGACTGTGCCTCGGCTGACACCTTTTTCTCTTCCTACTAAGGGAGAATAAAAGGCAGATTGTTCGCTCTGCTGCTGTTTGCAGCAATAGAAATCTGATCATTCATTCACTCATTGCACCTGTTCTTAAGCTAAGCACAGCCAAACCTTAACTTAGGTTAGTTAGATTTCTATAAATTATGTTTGTATTTTGGATGCTTTTTTGAATAGGAATTTATGTTAATATTTTATATGTATTAATATGTATTGTTACATATTTTATACAGTCTGTAGATTTATTTGCCAGATTCTGCATGTTTTTTGTCGAACTTGGTAGGATGTAACATCAACTAGCATACTGTAATGTGCTTTCAAGTTTTAATTGGTAAGGGGAAGTATTGAATTTTCTATTTAATTATGGTCGACCAATCTTTTTATTGAAATCTGAAATAAATTGTAATGATTTACATATGGAAATGTAGTTCTGACGATGTCCTATAAAAGTTTTTTGGAAAAAGCGCTCAACTTGTTAATTAAAGTTTTGTATATTTACATCATCCTTGTTTTAGGTTTGCTCACTATTCCATATATTTGGTATAAAAAAAGAGTGGCAGTATTTGTGGTGTGCCATGTCAATTACACTTAGCACTCACCATTATAGGAATTATTTTATTTTTGGTCCTTAGTTTCTTTTCCCTACATTACACCAATTTTAGTGTGTTATTGGCACACTATGGTGAAGAATGTCCAAGCTGTTTACATTACATCATTTTGAAATTTTTTTTTTATTTCTCCAAGTCTTTTGGGTTTCTAATACCATGATAGGAATGGACCCCGTTCCTAAGTCAAAGTACGATTTAAAGTTCCTGAAATTAGTATTGTTTCAAACTTTGATGCCATTTTGAGCAATAAGGCTTCTTCCATGTCCTTCCATGTCTGTAAGAATTGACAGACAAACAAGCAAATACATCTTTATTTGCAAAAGTTATGTTTAGACCTGTTTTATATAATGGAATCATGTTTTTCATTAAACATTTCTGATGCGTCTATTTTAGTGATTTGGTAAAGTGATAAACAGATTTTTTTGCTTAAGTACCCATAAAGCCTATTGAGAATTTTATTATTTAATTAAGTAGGAATTCATGACTTATTTCCTTTTTTAATTTTTGTAATGTATTTTGAAATGTTCTTCTTCCTTTTGATTGTTTCACTGTCCTTTGCCACACATCAAATCTGTTTTTCATCATGTATACAAAACGTCATGTGTTCAGAGGCCACACACATTTGCTAACCATTCCCACCAATATTTCATTTCAGTATTAACAGTTTTTCCCACCAGACATGGTAGCAGCAGGTAAAGTCTAATATTAATTGATCTGAAGTAGTTTACTTCATTTGATCTTCAACCTATGGGAATACGGATCCATATTGGATCCGAGCTGGCAAAGATTACTAGCATCAGCTCCGCGCTCCAGACTCCTCCCCTTACCCATAATACATCTCCCTTGCCTTCCATCCCCGGATCTCGTTTGTTGCGATTTGTGAAACATTGTGTCTCTAGAGCTCCAGCTAGCAGGGTGTTTTTGGATTGTAAGTTTCCTAAAGTTTTCTGTTTATTTAGCCGTTTTAGATTAGTATAGGTACCCTTTCTCCTCTTGCATCGCTTTGGTGTTGTGTGCAGGTTTGTAGTAGTAGTTAGTTAGTGTAGTTTGTCTGTGGTTCCCCTCCCTCCGTTAGTCAGTCTAGTGTGGTGACTGGGTTTGTTGTTAGTTTATAGGAAGAAAGTTTTTTGTTTGTTCTCTTCACTTTCTTCTGTAAGCATGACCAAAAAGCTTATTTTTAAGCTCTGCACAGAGTGTGGCCATAAGCTCTCCCCAGCAGATGGTCACACTCTGTGTGTATTGTGTTTAGGTGTGGCGCACCTGAATGTTGATTGCTCCATTTGTGCGGGGTTCAACCCCCGAGCCTTGAAGGACAGGAAGGCCAAGTTGGCCCTCAAAGGGCTTCTTCCTGACACTGATCCTCCCTCCTTGTCCTTGGCTTCAGTCACTGCAACTGCTGTGACTGCCTCTCCTGCTTCTCTGCCTCTGGCCTCCCCTCCCTCCCGGCTGGGACTCAAACTCCCACTTCTAAGCCTGTGGTAGCAGTGCAGAGGAGGGGTAGAGAGTGGGAGAGAGAGAGAGTCGAGGATGAAGGAGAACAGGAAGAGGTCTCTGGACCTCTTGTCACCAAGCAAGTCTGCTCGGATCCATGATTCCCCTCGGCTCTGGTCTCCGAGGTTTTGCCTGGAGCCAGAGGAGGCACATCCAGTCTTCTGAGCCTCAGCTCCCCGACAGGCCAGGTCAGAGTCTGTGGCCTCATCTCGGTCAACCCTTTCTCTGTTGGCCAAGGATCTGGATAAGATGATGAGGTGCTTTATCCATACACAGATCCAGATGGGGGTCTTGCCAGCCCCCCTCCCTCAGGAGGGAGCAGCTCGCTTCCCTTTTTTCAGCCCATTACTCCTTCCCCGATCCGTCCTTTGGCTTTGAAGTTCTTGGAGCCAAGGTTGGCCTTGGTCGGGGCATCGGTGCCAACGGTCCTCGCGTCCTTGACACCGGCAGCTGCCTGGAGCATCTCGGATCTGACCAGTTCGGATCCAAGCTGCTCTCGGAGCCTGGGGATCTGATCCGAGGGAGTGGAATCTTTACCATTGGCTCCGACGTTGTTGGTCCAGGTTGTCTCTCTCTGAGCTCCATCCTCTTCGGGTCCAGCTTTGATTCTTGCATCGGATCCGGGGAGACCGGCCTCCTTATTGGCTTCCCAGGAGGTCTGCTCTCCTTCGGCATTTGATTTAGTAGAACTGGTCCTCTTCATCGGATCGAGGTCCCTGACCACCCCCTCGGGCTCCACCCAGACCCCCTCGGCTCTGTGTATGGTCCCCGTCATCTTATCAGAGGGACAGCCCATGCCCGAAGACGGTTCCCCCAGAGGAACAGACACTCCCAGGAGAGCCCCATGGGAGATGTGCCTCGCAAGCATACATGTAAGAGGAGGCACTTGGACTCACCCAGGTCCCTAACCAAGGACACAGACTTAGATGAGGAGAAGGGCTCCCCAAGGTGCTCCTTTGGAGACATCATGGAGATCCTGCGCCAGCAGGGAGGTTGGTCTGCCCCCAAGCCCTCCTCTGATGAGTCTGTCTTTCTGGAGGCCTTTGGCACGGGCCAGTCTACATCTTGGTTGTCCCCCCCACTGTGGATCCTTTAGTGGATTTGATCACCTCGCGGGGGTGGAAGGAACCTGATACTGTGGAGCCAATCCCCAAGTGCCCCAATAAGGTGTTAAGTCCCCCTATAGACAGGCCTTCCTGGAACAAGGGCTCCCCAGTGGACGCCATGGCAGTAGCAGCAGCCACGAAGAAGGATCTTTTTCAGGAAAGTTCCTCGGTCCTGCCTCCTGACCAGGAATCTCGGATGATAGACTGGCTAGGGAAGCGGGTGTATGCTTCAGCTACCTTTTCAATACGGGTACTGAACTACTTGGCCCATGTCACGAGACTCCAACGCGACCTGGTGAAGGAACTGGAGGAGTCTCCACCCAAGTCCATGTCGGAGGAGGACAAGGCTTTGTTTTCCGCGAAAATGGCCACTTTGAGAGCAGTATCGAATATGTCCATGCGACTCCTCTCCCATGCAACATAAGGAGCGGCTAGGGTGGCTGGGTCTGGCATATCCATAAGGCATAAAGCCTGGCTCAGGTTGTGCTAATTTACCGAACCCTTTAAGGCGTCCTTTGCCCATGCCCCTTATGACGGCTCAACTCTGTTGGGTAAGACCGTCAAGGAGACACTAGTCCAGAGTGAGAGGGATGCGAAAACACTGTCTGCCATCGGGATCTGCTTCTCTAACCCTCAAAGGTCCTTTTCCCAGCACCAGAAAGGGCAAAAGAAGATGTGGTTCCGGAAGTCTCAGTATTCCTGGGACACTCAGGGCTCTTCTTCCCCAGAGGCAGAGGGGGACATAATGGCCCAGAGTCCGAGGGAGTCAGCGAAACTTCAGGTCTCAAGAACTTTTCTTGGACAGACCCGGGAAGCAACCCTGAGGGGTTGCCCGACTGCTCTACTCTGGAGGCAGTCAGGGGATGATTGTCCTTGCACCCAGCGGCATGGGAGTCCATAACAATGGACCGCTGGATGACTCAAATCATATCCAGAGGATATTCTGTCCCCTTCATAGGTTTCCCAACAAATCCCAAACACCTCCCAGACATTCCACCCACACAAATGGAAGCAGCGGCACAGGAAATTTCTAAGCTGCTAGGAAAATGAACCATCAAAACCGTCCCCCCAGATCAGTCAAGATCGGGCTTCTACTCCAGGTTCTTTTTGGTGCCAAAGAAAATGGGGGACTTAAGGCCCATTCTGGAACTCTGTACCCTGAACCTGTCAGTTGCCAAAGAAAAGTTCCGGATGGTCATGCTACAGTCCATCATGCTGTACCTGCAAGAGAGTGACTGGATGTGCTTGTTAGATCTCCAGGATGCTTACTATCACATAAAAATGCACAGAAGCTCCAGGAGATTCCTCCGCTTCTGGCTAGGGGCCAATCATTACCAATTTCGAGCCCTACCCTTTGGTCTCACCACAGCCCCCAGGGTGTTTACCAAAGTGATGGTGGTGGTAGCGGCTCACCTGAGGCTTCAGGGAATTCAGGTCTGTCTGTACCTGGATGATTGGCTTCTCACTGCTCCCACCAGGTATTTACTTTCCCAAACCTGGGACTACTTTATGACACTTGCCCTGAGTTTGGGTACCATAATCAGCACATCCAAATCTCTACTAGAGCCTGTACAGGTGATAGACTACATTGGTGCCAGGATAGACACTCTCCAAGGCAAAGTGTTTCTGACCTCGGAGAGAGTTCAAAACCACAGGATGCATGTCTTCCTAATTTACCATTCTCATCTCCCGACAGCGGAATCTGTATTGAGTACCCTAGGCTCGATGGCGGTGACCATAACTCTCCTTCCATGTGCTAGACTACACATGCAGATTCTTCAGTGGACTCTGGTGGTTCAGTGGTCCCTGTTGGATTTACCTCTATCTTACTCTATCCACCTAAGTCCAGTGTGTCGGTCGTCCCTCATTTGGTGGATGAGCTCTCCGGACAT
Organism: Protopterus annectens; assembly: GCF_019279795.1. Classification (NCBI taxonomy): domain Eukaryota; kingdom Metazoa; phylum Chordata; order Ceratodontiformes; family Protopteridae; genus Protopterus; species Protopterus annectens. The sequence goes on along the minus strand of NC_056739.1, from coordinate 70,995,187 downwards.
TCTGGAGGGTCGACCATTCGTTCCAGCCCTAGCCCAAGCCACGGTAACCATGGATGCCTCCCAACCCGGGTGGGGGGAGCATTGTTCAGGCAGGACAGTCCAAGGTCTGTGGTCCCCCATAGAGACCAGCTTGCATATCACTGTCCTAGAGATGAGGGCAGTCCTTCTGGCATTGCAGGCCCTTCATGCCTTTCTTCCTTGGAGGACAATTGCTATTCAATCAGACAACATGTCGGTAGTTTGCTACATCAGCAAACAGGGAGGGACCAGATCTTATTCCCTTTGTCGTGAGGCCATGAGAGTGTGGGAATGGGTGATCTCCACCGGTCACTTTCTTATTGCAATGCACATTCCGGGATGGTCCAACATCCTAGCAGATAGGCTAAGTTGGACCATTCTGATGCCTTACGAGTGGTCTCTGAATAAGGCAGTAGTGGAGTAGTGGAACAGATCTTCAGTGAGTGGGGTCAACCTTGCTGCGATCTCTTCGCATCTCCTTCCAACGTGAAGTGCATCAGGTTTTTCACTCTGAACCCCCCACTGGGGGAGACCTCCAGAGACGCTGTAGTTCATGTTTGGCCTCCCGGTCTTCTGTATGCTTACCTGACAGTTCCTCTCATACCGAGGTTTCTGCAGAAAGCTTTTTCTACTGGGGAGCAAGGTGATCCTCATTTCCCCATTCTGGCCTCACCAGGTATGGTTTCCCTTCCTTTGGTCTCACCTTCTGGCTCCACCTTGGATCCTACATCCCATTCAGGATCTGATTTCACATCCATTGGGGGTGCCTCATCTGAGTTTGGACAGCCTGAAGCTCACTGCTTGGCTGCTCCAGTTCCCATGATTGCTAGGACTCCTGGACTTTCCTCCTCTGTTAAGTCCATTTTAGTGGCTGCTCATAAGTCATCAACCAGAAAGGTTTATCGCAGTAAGTGGAAATGTTTTTCTTTCTGGGCCCCTCAGAGGAGTTTAGATGCTTTCACTGCACCTGTTTCTTCCATCCTTGACTTTCTAGCTGATATCTTCCAGCATGGTGCCAGTTCTTCTACTGTCAAACTTCAGTTGGCTGCTAGTTCTCATTTTCATGTGGGTGAGAATTCTGCATCCTTGGCATCTTCTAGACTGTGTAAAGCCTTTATTAAAGCTATGTTTTTGTTACACCCCCCCCCCGGCCAAAGATCCTGTACTCCTGTGGGACCTTACTCTGGTTCTCCAAGCCCTGGTCACCCTGCCTTTTGAGCCTGCCATGACTGGTGATCTAAAATTTCTATCGTGGAAAATGACCTTTCTGGTAGCTATTACTTCTGCTAGAAGGGTTTCGGAATTACAGGCCTTGTCTATAAAATTCCCGTACATGATTTTTCATAAACATAGAGTTTCCCTCCGAACCAATCCATCTTTTCTTCCTAAGGTGGCATCACCAGTCAATATTAATCAGACTATAAATTTGCCTGTGTTTTTTCCCAATTTTATCAACAGGATGGAATACAAACTACACATGTTGGATGCTCACAGACAGTTCCGATTATATCTACACAGGACAAAACATTTTCGTAAATCCGATCGTTTGACTCGTTCTATAAACCCTTTTTGGGCAAACCTGTTTCCAAGGTCACTATAGCGAGATGGATTTCTTCATGCATCCTGCAGGTCTATAAGGACAAAGGCATGTCTCCTCCAGGTCAGGTTAAAGCTCATTCCACTAGGTCTATGGCTACATCTGCAGCTTTCTGGTCTCGAGTATCTTTGTATAACACTTGCTCGACAGCTACTTGGTCCTCATCTCATATGTTTATCTCCCATTACAAACTGGATTTGACATCTAGAAGGAGAGCATCCTTTGGCTCCTCGATGCTCAGGAATATCCTTCCATGAGGGCCACCTAGGTGTTTAGTAGCTGGGGACTCTGTCCCACAGGTTGAAGATCAAATGAAGTAAACTACTTCAGATAAAGAAGTTATGTACTCACCATAATGTTCCATCTGAGTAGTTGTACTTCATTTGTCTTCAACCATCCCTCCCTCCTTCCCCCGGACCTTTGGCGCATGTTCAGCCTATGGGCTGTAGTATAGGTCACAAGTATTTTAACAGGTTGGGTTATAATTGTAAGTTCAGCAAACTCAATCTGGGGATGGATGGCAAGGGAAGTGTATTATGGGTAAGGGAAGGACTCTGGAGCTTGGAGCTGATGCTAGTAATCTTTGCCGGCTCGGATCCGATACGAATCCGTATTCCCACAGGTTGAAGACAAATGAAGCACAACTACTCAGATGGAATGTTATGGCAAGTACATAACTTCTTTTTTTTTTCTTTTTTGTTTTATGTGTAATTAAGGATAGCTGCCTCAGCCCTACATTTTGTATGTTTTAAATGTTTATATATAATTATATCCTTGTTTTAAGTCTTAGTGTTTTCAAGTGTAAACGTGCTTTGACGTGTAGCATTAGACTTTCTCACTACCTTGACTATAAATATATTGTGACTGACCTTCCTTCATCACTTTTGCTTGGCAACACGACTCCTGTGCCTACCATAAGTAACTATTTTGCACATATCAATGAGAAGTTCTGCTTTCAGCCTTTTGTTTTAAATGAGCATGTGACATAATTGTAACAGTATTTGTACAATTAGAATTCATTCCATGTTTCCATGTAGGAAGTATTACTGAACCTTACCTGTGTAGTTCTTGTTTGCTTCGTCTACTGAAGGTAATTTTTAACTGTAGCATGAAACTTTCACCATGGGGTAGTGTTTGGTGATTATTACTATTGTCTTCCATTTAGCTTCATAATTTGAAAACACTTGACATCTGCAGAAAATGAAAGACATGGATTTTTAACTCCACTTGTCTTGCTTCTGCCAATATTCCCCCAAGACTTTCCATAAAAAGGGCTGCATTTATTCTCAGTTGCATTCTGCCAAGCATGATGGAGTAGCTCTTACTATAAACAGAAATCATCCACTTTCCCTTTGTATCTTTTTTCAGACACACCAGAATATAGTGGTCCACCTCATCCAATCAACTATGCGTTTTCTTGACTGTCCTTGGTTGCAACAACAGCAGAAAAGTTCTGTGGAGGCTTGTATACGAACTCTAGCTATGGTCGGTAAGGACATTAAGATGATTTCTTTGACCTATCATAGTGTTTTCTCTTCCTCTGTAACTCTTCAGCTAGTGTTAGTCCTTAGGGTGAAGGGAGATGATGTTACCTTGATATCATATAGAATGCTGTACTAGGCATCCAGGTCAGGTGTTGTTAATTTTGCAGCAAACACTAAGAAGGATCACTTAAGCAATGCATTTGTACCAGGCTTTAAGAATAGTTAAGGTTTTCAACAATTTCTTTAGTTTTTTTTTTCTGCTGCATGTATTTAATGCTAAATAAAATGTTATTACTGTGCTTGTATAGGTACAATTGGAAATCATTTCCCTACCAGCCAATAAAATGTAGTGCAAATGTTTGACACAAAGCTAATGATGCAGAATGACTGACAGGTGACTTGACAGATGCATTGCAAATGACATCAATAACTGCCAGAATGCCGGGATTGTGTAGTACTTTAAATATTTTGGCGCCTTTTTTGAAAGGATTTTACTTAAATAGGGTTTACTACAATGTATTTAGTTTTTTCACTTGAAAAAGCCCTGCATTTGAGTCAGGGTGAAAGCACTTGTGACATTTGATTAAATAAGTTGACAACCATCCTTGTTTTTGCCTGGACCGTTTTTCTCGATTGAGAATGTCATAACAGTAAGATTTGTAGTAGGTATGATAATACTCTTCACTTCCTAAAATGTACTGGTTTTTTGGTAAGCCTCTAAAAGGTAGACTGATTTGCAGAGTGCATGGTAGATGTTTACTGACTTTAGAAATGGGCAGAATATGGTTAACAGTGCATCAGTTACTTTATTTAAGGTATTCAGACATTATGTAGGAGGTCTTTTTCAGCCATGATATTGTTGGGTAAAATTTCAAGCCAGCAAAATAAATATGGCATGTATGCGTATGGTAAGGCATCCACCTGTGGCACTGGTGAATTGAGTTCAGGAAAGGTCACTGGAGGGTCAGTGCAGGAGGTGGGTGGGTAAGATGATGCATTCCAGAGCCTGCATGTCTGTTTTTGGGAGAGGGAGTGGAATTTGGTGTAGCACCGTTTCTGTTACCTTAGGTCAAATGACCAGTTATTTTGCAAGTGTGCAAATCAGTGGTGAGCAAAAGGAGAGGAGTAGGCATTCAGTTTCTGACATGTAGTAATGCAGATTAATGTGCACTTGTGCCATAACACATCTTCTGTCTCAGGTTAGGGACTTTGGCAGCTACTGCTCAGTGATGGCTTTCATATTAGCATATTTGCACTGATTCCTTACTCTCCTGGTTGCAGTAGGCAAGTCACTTTCAGGTTCTATCTTCCAAAGACAGAGGTGATCCACCTGATGAAGAGCTGTATCTCTTGCCACCATTAAAGAGTAGCAGCAGAATTAAGAAAACAGAAGGGAGTATTCAGCTGGCAGCCTGAACACACTATAGTGGTTGGCAGAAATGAGAGACTCTGCACTAGCACAGGAAAAAAAAAGCAGCAGTAGAAGTACAGCATTTACAAAGAAACAGACTGCATTACTAATAGATTAAATGGTAAAACAGACTGCATTACTAATAGATTAAATGGTAAAACAGACTGCATTACTAATAGATTAAACGGTAAAACAGACTGCATTACTAATAGATTAAAACTGTAAAACAGACTGCATTACTAATAGATTAAACGGTAAAACAGACTGCATTACTAATAGATTAAACAGTAAAACAGACTGCATTACTAACAGATTAAAAGGTAAAACAGACTGCATTACTAATAAATTAAACGGTAACAAACAGCAGGACAGATCTATGTTGTTACATTGGTGCAATGATACAAACAGATCAACAAAAGTATTGAAATTGGCCTTTGAGAAATCACGTCAATTCCTGACACTCAAAGATAGTGGTGGTGGTGATGATGCAGTGAGACTGTTGGTATGGGAAAGTACAGTAAATTTTGACTGCTAATTATGCCAGGCAAGGGCATTCAGATGTTGAAAACAGTCCACATGCATCAAGAAGCTGTCTCCTATGTGCTTTAAGCCCTTTAATCTCTAACTGGTTTCTTCTCTATTATATTACACCTGTGATCTCTCTTGCAGTGCTGAGTACAGCCTCTGGGACATTCCTTCCCATGGTTTGGGTAATTGTAGGGGGAAGGAAATCGCAGGGATCGTGCATGATGGGCAGTGGTCAGGAAAGGTAACTAACCAGAAGACAGAGCAGAAAAAAATGGACCAAATAAATATGAAAAGAGATGCAGCTTACTGAGATACTGATAATCTGAAAGATGGAGAATAAAAGCGCAACAAAGGTAGATGTTACATGCATCGGTGTGGATACATATGGCACAGAAATACCAGCAACTGTGTTCGTTACATGCATCAGTGTGGACATATATGACACAGAAATACCACAACTGCATTGGATGCAGATATCAATCCCGATGTCTATCACAGTCAGGTAACAATGCAAAAAAACTGATACAAAGAATGGAGCAGATAATTGGCAAGGATCCCTAGCATATGATAGAAAACTCATTTGACTGAATGGCATTTGACTGAGACCAAAAGACTGAAAAATCATTTGACTGAAACCCATCATACTGAATTTCAACATACTAACTTTTAAACTGGACCATATAAAACCAGACTAGATTATAACTATGATCTTCAAAAGAGAAAAACTATACTTGTGATTTTGGAGAATATATACTATGTCCACATTGTGATACCTCAGAGTACCCTTCTTCTCTGCAGTACTGTGATCTCAGTACCAGGGGTGTAGGGAGGTGAAGTCATGCATAAAGGTGAGTCTGCAAAAACATGTGAATCAATTTACTCTGAGTTCTGACATTCACTGTATTTCAGTAAAGTTACACTTGTGATTGGTTTTATATGGTCCAGTTTACAATTTAGTATGTTGAAATTCAATATTATGGGTTTCAGTCTTATGGGTTTCAGTCAAGTGACTTTTCAGTCTTTTGAAATTTCAGTTTTATGGTTTCAGTCAAATGCGTTTCAGTCAAATGAGGCTTCTATCATATGATAGAGATCCCAAACTTAATTCGGAAGTGTCAAGAAGAAATGAAAGCTGTGTACAACAGTGGCTGCCATTTCAAGCTGTTACAGACTGGATTGTTTTGGATACTGACAGAAACCATAAATGTAAGTTCCACACCTCTAAGGAATAAAGTGTAACTTTGCTGAAATACAGTGAATGTCAGAGTTCTTCTTTCGGCTTTTCCTGGTTAGGGGTCGCCACAGCAGAACTCCGGTCCGCTAATGATTGGCAGTAGATTTTTACGGTGCCAAGGTGCCAGCCCAATGCCCAACCTTCAACAAAGGCACACCCATTCACGTATGTCTTTTGAATGCCACTCAACCGCGGGGAGGACATGCAGACTCCACACAGAAGGTGCTCCAGCCGAGAATCGAACGGGAGAACCTCTTGCTGTGAGGTGACAACGTTACCACTACACCACTGCAGCTTAAATACAGTGAATGTCAGAACTCAAGAGTAAATTGATTCACATGTTTTTGCATACTCACCTTTATGCATGACTTCACGTCCCTACACCCCTGGTACTGAGATCACAGTACTGCAGAGAAGAAGGGTACTCTGAGGTACCACAATGTTGAACATAGTATATATTCTCCAAAATCACAAGTATAGTTTTTCTCTTCTGAAGATCATAGTTGTAGTCTTCAAAATATCATCAGACACCCTAGAAGGCTGCCTTATACATCTGTCCTTTTCATACCAAATTTCTCATTAAACATAAAATGCCAAGGCCTATCATTAAGGGCCTTTCCTGATGAGTTGTTGGCTGGGTATTCCTTTGCTTGTAGTCAGAATATGGATTTCTTCTGTAAAATCCCACAATAGAGGATACATGTATACCTGTACCAGTACACTCAATGATGTACTGCACTAGCCCCATGTGCCTACGTATGTGCATCCCTAAATTCCATTGATTCTTTTTTATCACTTTCATAGTTCAAATTTTGATCTTTGCTGTTGTCATAAACGTCCTGCATTTGCATGCTTAAATATGACAGCAGATGTTTGTGAGGCCATCAGGTTACTAGCCCAGGAGTACAGTAACAATACATGTACTGTCTTAGAGAGCAGCACATTGTCAGCTGTCACAACTGCCAGAGGTCCTACCTGGATGCTCGGTATCAACACGTAAAAAGGTTACTGGATTATTTTACAGAAATGGCAGTGATAAGGAGCTCTTCATGTGGGAATCAGTGGGAGGGTCTTTCTCACAGTCCCAGGCATTAGATAGAGCAGCAACACAATGACAAATACCCAAAAAGCAAGCCTAATTCTGACCATCTCAAGTAGGTTCCATGTCCAGATAGACCCTCCTTTTCATACAGCAGCAGGTTGTGAACATGTCCTCTACTAATGAGGGCTTGAACCCTGATCAAAGATATGGGGAGTCAAGGAGGCGCACTTCTGGCTGCCATATTGTGGATACATGCCAAGGCATAGATTTTCCTTCCCGATGCAGGAACTTGAGAACAGCATCCTGGATGCCCACTTCATGAGGGACGTTCTCTTCAGCCAAACCCCCCAGGACATGTATAACAGGAAGCAGACTCTCACCTCTGGTACCATTTCTGAGATCTTCCTTCTGTCACCTCCATTCCTTTTTCTTTCAGACTTGGCCCGCCTTGAAAGAGAAAGAGACTTTTTTCTGGTGGCCATCAGAAGTACACATTGGAGCTACTGGTCTTTATATGCAGAGAACTTTGTTAGATCCTTCACAGAGAAAGTGTGTCCCTTATAACTGGCCCGTGGTTCCTCCAGACTTTCTTTTGGAGCATTTCCTGAACCAGTTCTTCAACCTCCTGGTTTTCTTTATAGTAGAAAAGAGGAGAGAAAGGGCTTTGACAACCTGGATGTTCATCAGCTTTTCAGGTACTAACCAAGAAGCAAGTATGAGTTTAGAAAGATGGACCCGTTGTCATTTTCTTTGCTTTAGACAGTGAAGGGCTTGCATTTACTAAGTAGACACTTTCCAAAAGGATCACAAGTTTGAGTTTCCTCTGCTGTCAGTTAGCTAACTGCCTACTTACAAATGTTGTAGTCAAAGCCCACTTCAGTGAAGGAGTGGCTACCGTCAAATGTCTACTCCAGGAATGTCTCAGTTGTGGCCACATTGTCTTTGGTTTGTATTTTCATCAAGACCTATAATCTCAAGGAACATAGGAGAATAGGGCCAAATTTTGGTGTTTTGTACACCAGGGCTCAGCCATGTGAGTTCTGTGCATGTGAAGTTTACTGGCTGTTTCCACCCTTGTGGTTACTGTTTGGTATTTCAGCCTAGCAAGCACCCATCATAGAGGAACATCAGTGTTGAATGCAACAGCTATGTGCTTACCTTGTCAGCTGATTTATTGGATGGCTTTTTTGGATGGATCAGGAATACCCTTCCTCCAGCTCCTTCCATCTCACCTACCTGCGACAAAGTGGTCTTCCAGCAACTGTATCTGTTAGGGGTTGTCTGTAATATGGAGATGTATATATTTTTATCACTTATTTATTGTGGTGTTAAAATTGGCATTATAATTTCTATTTGGCAGGAAGGTGATCACTGGTGGTGTAGGGCAGTCTCATAGGCTGTAAGGATGTGCGCATTTATGTGGCTGGCAAATTGCTTCATATACTGATTTGGGGTAGGTGCTGGCATTTCCTTCTGTGCAGGATTTTAAATTCTGATTGATCAAAAAATTCCAACTAAGAACCCATGAAGGAGGATCTTCCTTTCGATCAGCTGAGGTGCTAACAGCATATTTGCAGACCTTGTGCAACAGCATAGCCAGTGGTGGGAAATGTATAGCCTGAGAAACAGCATAAAGGTTGAAGAATAAAATGGAATAATTAAAAAAAAAGAAAAAAATATTAGTTGGTGCATCATAATACATCATTCCTCTTTCTTTTTCTGTGACTCATTCCTGTAGCAAAGAGTCGTTCCATTAAGCTTGGCATTGACATCGAAACCCAGCTTAGCTCTATTTTTACCAGCAACGTGAACTCAACTCTTTCTCGGGGCTCTGCAGCTTTCAAGGCAACGACACGTCCTGGTCTGCGTACCACGATCGCAAACCAGTGGGATTACAAGAACATCATTGAAAAATTACAGGTCAGGTGACACATACAAATAGCATTTCTTTTAATTATTAATGTAGTGTATATTTGGAAGTATCACGTTAAGGTGTATGAGTGCCATTGTGTTGTATATATGAAAGATCTTACACGTAGGAATATTTAGAGCTGTGCAACATGATGTTCCTGTATGGTCTACCTGACATATGTGCTGTTCATGTGGTGACTTTTATGCAGTGTGCTTTTTGTGTTTCTGGTTAGTATGTTTATATGGACCTAGAGATGGCAGCATGCATATCTAGATTTACACTGTGCACTGTATGCTATGCTGCCTGATGTACTGATAACCTGTTAATAAAGAGGGAATGTAGAAAGCTCCCCACTTTAAAGTGAAAGTCTCTCAATTTTTGGTCTTGCTCCACAACAGTGTGTGAATCATACGTGTGCCTGCACATAAGGAACATGTAATTACCCATCACAACTACTGCTTCTGCCTTACAGCCCCTATGCTCCTGCATCTGGGTTTAACATCTGCCTTCCTTTTGAAAACTAGGAATACTTATGTTGGAGGGCTTATCTGTGCACCACTTGGTTCCAAACTTTCAAAGCTAGAGCCTTAATGCCTTCCTTTTCACAGACCCTGTGACAAGCTGGTATGTTCTGCATGTTTACTTTTGCTTCTGTCCTGTGTGAATGGGTGTTTAGTGTGGATTAAGGTGTGTGTCACATATATAAGCTGTATGTTTTAGTGTGGATTAAGGTATGTGTCATGTATGTAAACTGTATATGAGCATGTGTGCCCACAACAAACATGACAATAAAGGTGTACATGCAGTGGTTGAGTGTGTATACATTGTTGCATCACTGTATGTTCAAATGCAGCTGATATGATATCCATCCACATGCAATGCAAGTGTACAGTTATGTGCAGATGTACTTTTTAAGTATGTTATATCTGCATATGTTGTTTATGTGAAGATATGCATTTTAAACTAAATCCTTTTATAGTATATGTATATATGTGGTACACTTTGATTGTCACTCTGGGGCACACAGTTCTGTTAAGTATGCCTCTCATCTTTAACCAACTGCTCCCAAAATAACCTTTGTTTCTGTTATTTTGTAGCAATCTTATCACATAAATAGCAGCAATAATCAGGGTAACAGTAACACTACTAATTTACATTATTGGTGCAGAAATTAAACTCAAGGCAGCATATTCTTTTTCCTTCCTCACAAATCTTCATAGTTGTGGGACAAAAGGAATGTAAAACTATGTATTACCTAAGTGCATTACTAACAGTCCACTGCCTCAGGGCAAGGTTTTTGCTGAAGTTACAAACAGTGAGATTGTGTGTATGTGTGAACGGTGGTACCTTGTAGCATAAGGAGCTAGAACTACTAAGGTGGTAAAGGGTTGTTTGTTTTTTTTTCTTTTTGTGTATTAATCAGATAGGTGAATTGGTCCAGAGACCCTTTCAGTCATGACCTTTGATAATGCAGACAGTCAAATGAAGTGAGGAAACTAGGTTGGAGACTCTTTTAAGTAATTATTCTGCAAAAAGGAGCACACAGACGACTTCTGACTAGGTTTATGTTGCCTTTCAAAAGTATGTGCTATGAGTGACCTTAGGATCCTATAACATTTAAGGAAGATACACAAAGGCTTTCCTTTGAACATAATTTAGAGGTAGAGAGAGAGAGAGAGAGAGAGAGAGAGAGAGTGTGTGTGTGTGTGTGTGTGTGTGTGTGTGTGTGTGTGTGCGCACACCTGGTAATGAAGTAAAATAGTATGCCAGTTCAGGGACATAGGTTCACTGTTGAGTGACCACAAGGACTGTATTTTAACTCTGAGATGGCCATTAGGAGAATACAGCTATAATATAATTATGTCAATATTTTAGAATGGTATTGGAGAGTAAACTTCATTACTAATTCAGGTGTTTAGGACTCCTGCTTATGTTACATTATACATGCACCCTATTTCCCAGTACATAACACAGCCGTCTAGTTCCATCCCCTGTGGACCTATCATTCCCACCACCTCCTTCCCCATCATTGTAGCACACATGGAGAGAGAGGCCTGCATTGCTGATGCTACACCATGCATCCTATATCATTTGGCATTCAAGCAGACAATTGAAGAACCCCCTATAAACTCTGTTGGCTGAACAAATATTAGAGACTCACTCCCATTTCACCCGGCCCCTGCTCGACACCACGTTGTAGAATCTGGCCTTGGTAGATGAGACAAATTCCCAGTTCATCAAGGCTTCTTCTCTCTGCATCTGCTGTATGGAGCTGACATTTATGTATGTTTAGCTTTTGTTTTACGTATTACATTTAAAATGATTTCAATTCATTGGTCTTGTCTGATAGCAGATTTTTTTTAATTCTTGGGTATAAAAATATACATTTATAAGCATGTACTCATTTTGTTTTGCTAAACCATTTGTATACATCTAAATTTAGTTTAATTTGCCACTGTTTTCAAAATGGGAGTGAAGCCCACATCCCAAATGTTCTTTTAGTTACCTCTGTGATGATATTTCATACTTGTGTATGCCATAATCTTCTAAAGAACTGTTTTTTTGTTTGTTTGTTTGAAAATACTGCTGTAGTTTGTTGGATCTTATTTCATGATTATGCAGAATGTCCAGATTTCTCCCTCATATTTTTTATCAGTTTCTCATAAAATCTGTGGCTTTCTGGCAGTCACTGAGGTCACTAAATAATGACAGACATCTGAGTTTCAGATTTAATACCCTTCAGAAAATGCATGGTAAAGCATAACCTGTTAATCCGATGTTGTCATTTTTATTCTTCCTCAATGTATGTGTCTCAGATCTGATCTTGGATCCAGTTTAGATGCATTTCTTTCAGATCATAAGATCATAGGAGGTTGCTAGACTATTGGTCCTGAGGCCCTTGTAAGCCTAGCCAAGAGTTTAACCCGTGCTTAGATAAATCAGCACCCAAAGCCCCTGTCTAGCAGGGATACAGGTGGAATCCCAGGGGTGTATTTTCTCTTTCCCCATCCAGTTATCCAGGTTATGCTTAAAAAGGGACAATGAGGTACTCTGCTTGACATGGAGAGGGAGTCTATTCCACAGATGGGGGAGTCTCTAGGACACAAATCTGTCCTGCTAACAGGTCCTATTGATATCACAGACCAGATTGAGGTCACGCGTACGGGTTACTCGCGTGCAGCTTGACTTGCGGATATGTAGCAGTTCCATGAAGGTGGGATCTGAGATTGCTTTGTATGCCAGACAGAGGTCACCTCTGAGGAGGCTGTATGAAACTGAGTAGAGGGACAGGGCTTTTAGCCTATCTGTGTAGGGTAGATGTTTGAGGCCCTGGATTCTCCTGGTGAGGAACCTCTGTCGTCTCTCCAGCTGCTGCATGTGCTTTGTGAGGTACATTCCGAAGGAGGCATTGTACTCAGTAATTGGCCTTATAAGGGAAGAATACAGGGATGTTATGACCTCTTTGTCCCTGGATGAGACACCCTTACTTATGAGGTTGACCATGTAGAAAGCTTTCCATACAATGAAAGCAACATGGTGGTCAAAAGTCAGGTTGCTATCAACCTGGGTGCCCTGATCCCTCACTACTGAGTACATGTGTACATAGGACATTGTTATTAGTGTGATAATATGTGGGATCATCAGTCTCCACAAAGGGGATGATGATGCATTTTTTGGCATTCAGCTTGAGGCCATGTTTCTGGCACCAGTCATTTGTTTAGGTGAGACCCTCTTGGAGGACGTCCACATCACTTGGAGAATTGATGACTGGGCCCAGCTTGCAGTGATCTGCACACTTGGTCAGCCATAGCTCACTGGTTTTGGTGTGCACCTCATAGAAGTCTATCCTGAATAACAGAGGCCCCAAGACTGATCCCCTGGGGTATGCTGCTCATTACAAGTCTACTGCTTGAGGTGGCTTCCCCTGTTTTGATTAGTTGGGTTCTATCAGTCAGCTAGTTTGCTACCCATCTGGTAACATAGGGATTGATGCCTAGTTGAGAGAGTTTATCTATTATGCCTGAGTGGGGAATAGTGTCAAAGGCTTTGGCCAGGTCAAGATAGGAGGTGTGCACCATCTTCCCCTTGTCCATGGCTTTGGTGACTGTCTCAAAGACATGACCTCCCCTTGACAAAGCCAAACTGTGAGGGTCGAGTGTTTGGAGGTTGCCAGTGTCCCTGTTAATGATCAGGCTAGTCAGTCTGATGGGTCTGTAATTTCCCAGATCAGTGGACACTCCACCATTGTGTAAAGGGATGACAGTGGCTGTCCTCCACTCGTCTGGGACAAAGTCGGTACTCAGGCTTTGCTTGAATAGTGTGTCTAATGGTGCTGCAAGTTCATACCTGAGTTCATGTAGGATGCAGCCTAGGATGTTATCAGGTCCCATGGAGGCTGTATTTTTTGCTTTTGAGAGGGTAGTGATGACCTGTTCCCTAGAGATAAGGGGAGGGGGCAGGTACTGGGGATATCCTGATTTACTGATGGGGGACAGAGGGGAGAAGTTTTCACTGAATCTGTCAGCCAGTAGATTGGCTATATCTACAGCATTTGTGTACAGCATTTGTGTATGTGGTGTACTTGACCACCAGTTATGAACAGATCTGGGTGCTTCCTTTGAGATTGTGAACATATGTGAAGAAGACCTTATGATTGTCTCTAGTAGATGTGGCCAATTTGGACTCGAAGTTAGCTTTAGAGGATTTCACTACTGCTCTTATTTGCTTGTTCAGGCTAAGGAGAGATTGCTTCCAGTTGGGCACCTGCTCCTTCTTGGTCCTGGACAGCAATTTATTTCCTTTTGTTATATAGTTTATTTATTGCAGATGTCCACTAGATAGGTTTACTCTTCCTTGCAGAGGATGATTTGTTCTGTCAGGTATTCCTGATTCCATGCATCTATATAAATGCTCATATCATACTTTGATGTAGATTTGGACATTGGTGCCAGTTCCTACAGAGGGGGTGGGGGCTGTGAAGCTGTTTAGTCCATTCCACAGGCTGTAATCAACTTTAGAGAAGTTTTTTTATTTGACCCTAGCTAGAGGGGGTCAGGGGAGATGGTGACTTCGAAAGTGACCGCTTTACGGTCAGATCTTCCAGGGAAGGATGATACTGTAGGGGTGCTGCAGTGGTTACTCATGTTGGTTAATACCAAGTCCAAGATATTATCACCTCTTCGACTAGCTGTTCCAAGGCATTTACATTGATAAAATCAAGGAATCTCTGGGGATTTGTGTTCTTGCATGAGTAGTTTTTCCAGTCTATGGTTGCGTAATTAAGGTCACCCAGGATCAGGGTAAAGGGTTGAATCTTGATAGATTTGAAGAAGTCAAGATAGGTAGAGTGGGCATCTTGAGTCAAATTTAGGGGCCTGTAGCTAGCTATAATTTGAATAGGGGTCTTGTCAACGATTAACTACACCTGGAGTGTCTCCTGTGCGTCATACTGTTTGACCAGCCTGGAGGTGTATGTGTGCCTTTAATAAATTTTAAAACTCCACCTCCTTTGGCTTTGCTGCCCACAGTTTGGGATCTGAATGTATGATAGGATGGATCTACTTCATTTGGTCGAAAATGATTTCAGGCAGCACACTTCACTGAAAGCTCATTTGGTCGAAAATGAAATATAGCCTCTGCCCCACTGTAGTGTGACCCTGGAGTGAGAATATTAAGTAAGAGTGTGTGTGGGGGGCACAGCCCCCCACAATGAGGGATATGGGGGCGTAGCCCCCCACATATTGCAAGTAGTTTTTACCGAACATATATATAGAACAATGTATTTTTGGATACACCTGCATATAGCAGTGAATACACTTCAATTATGTGGGTGGCTATGCCCCTCACACCCACCATTGTGGGGAGGTTGTGCCCCCCACACCCTCCTTACTTAATATTCTCACTCCAGGGTCGCACTACTGTGGGGCTTGGGCTATATTTCATTATCGACTAAATGAAATTTGACCAAATGAGCTTTCAGTGAAATGAGCTTTCAGTGAAGTGTGCTGCCTAAAATAATTTTCGACCAAGTGAAATTTGATTAGATGAATGGGATCCATATGATGAGTAACCAGGTAAGGCTCGGGTGCTCTCCTCAACTTTGAACCGGGTTTCTGTGACTACACAAATGTCAGCATCTTCCAGGGTTAAGAATGCTTGCAATGAGTGCAGTTTCATGTTTAAACTCCTAACGTTTAACAGCACAACCTTTAATTTGCGTTTAGTTGAAATTTTTATGTTGGTAGTATCGACCTCATGACTTTTCCTAAAAAAAGGCACTATAGGGGAGGCAAGGGTTTTTGCCAGAAGCCCGAAGCCCAAGTGAGACAGATGCAGGCCATCTCTAGCAAAGCATCATGGTCTGTCAGTCATATCTTCCCAGGCTGTCAGGTACTGGATCCCCCTAGAATGACACTAGAAACTAAGCCATTTGTTAAAGTCAATCATTTTCTGTTTGTATTGAGGCATCGTTCTGGGTGATGGCAAAATACTGCTTAAGGCTAGGCACATACCTGCCTGGGACACATATTCAGCAAGCTCAATCATGTCTCTCTTCATATAGTCCACGGAGGTATGTCTCAAGATGTTCACACCAACATGGGCTATGACAGAGTCATAACAGTACCTGCTGTTGAGAGACTTGAGTGCGTGTGTGATATGGTGGATTCTGGCACCTGACAAACAACTAACCGTGACTTTCTCCTTATCCAGCCTGATGAGAGGCACATCTGTGTGTCTCACAATGGAGTCTCCTGTGACTAATATGTTGGGTTTATGGTTAGGCCTTTGTTGTATGGACTATGCATGGTATGTGGTGTGGAGGGTTGTGGCGTTTGCATGTGTTTTTGCCTCTGAGGTCTCCTTTGTTTGGTTGTGTATTTGTTGAGAGCCTCCATATATGTGGGTGTGTGTTGCATAGTTGTGGGTGGTGTTTGCGGTATAGTGATTGTGCTGACAACCTTCTCAGTGCCAGATATACTGGGTTGTGAGGGAAAGAGCATAGACTCTAGCTTCTTTATGTAATTGCATCTCTCACAAATTGTGTTCCTAGATGGTAGTAGTAGATGGTTGTCCATGTACATGAGGCAGTTGCTACACTGTCTGTGGATGCCCATATCAACTAGGCTGGCAGGAGAAACAGTAGGGAATTGTCCATCCATATGTGTCAGAATCTGAGGAGAGAGGCCAGGGAGAGCTAAGGGGTAGGCCTAAAGCTCAAGTGCTTAAACCAAAACTAAGAGGCTTAGAATAACACTTAAAATTTAAACAGCCTAAAAACAAGCAGTAATAAATCCAGCTGAGAAGATGCAATTGGCCACTTTTGAGAACAAGTAGCAGAAAAAACAAGATGAAGTAATAGAGTAGGAGAAGGAAACACAAATACTATAAAAGCAGCTAAATAAAATTTTTTTTGTCTTTTTTTTAGTAAAGTGGAAATGGAAAAAGAGGACAGAAGATAATTCAAAGTTAAGAAACTAAGGGGGTTGGCCTTCCCAAATGTTCTCTCTGTATTAGGTAGAATGATCTAATGACACTGGACAGGGAGCAGTGTCCCAGATCAAATTTACAATGCAGGTGGGCAGATGCAAAGCCACCAAGTATAAGAACAAGACAGCAATAGGGATGAAGGGTGTGAAACTATGCTACAGCTACTAACTACACTATTTTAGGCAGAAAGCACTACAGAAGTGTTTATCACAGCAGAAAAAACAGCAGTGAGACACTAAATGAAAGTTTTAAACAGATAAAGGGGCAAGACTCTTGGATCCAACTATCAAGCTCCTCCCTTTACCCATAATGCCCCTGTATTACCACAGATCTCATTTGCCACTGTTATGGTACTGACATTGATCACACACTCGACCTGTGAGCTTAGTTTATTCTCTTATTTGTCAGTAAAATGTAGATTTTTTCTCCCTTTTCCTTTTCCTTTCATAATTATACCTTTTCTCTATCACCCTATCCTCTCTTTACTTGTTTTCTCTGTGTTAGGTGTTTTTTTCTTCCTTCCAGCTACTACTGGGCATTTCTCATTACCATTGCTGGCATTTCTTTCTCCTTTGCTAGAAACTTTTGTACCCATCTTTACAGTAATTATCTAATACTATTGTTGGTATTTTTCTTCCTTTTCATTTTGCTATGCCATTTAAACAATTACTATCCCCTTTCCTTTTCCTTCCTTTCTTTTTAAGATGCCTGAAAAGCTGACAGGATTTAAAAAGTACACTTCCTCTGGGCATAAGTTACCCAACTCTGATGCCCACTGGGAGTGCGTCTGTTGCTTAGTTGCAGCCCATTTTGAAACCCCTTGTCAAATCTGTGTGAGTTTCAACTCTCAGACCCTAAGTGATTATCTCAATAAATTAATTTTAAGGGGATTGCTGCCTGATTCTGCTCCTTCCTCTTGAGCTTCTTTCTTAGGACTCATACCACTGCCAAGATGTCTAAATTGACTATGGAGCCCAGGGAACATAGAAAATGCTCTCCTGTGTGGTCTGTTTAACCTGCTCCTGCACTGGAGCCACCTGCCAAACATCCTAAGCATTTGGATTCAACTTCTTTGGATCAGACATCTGGAACATCCAAGTTTCCTCGGCATCGATGTCCCCATTTCTGTCCAGATTCTGTTTTCCCTAGGCTTGATCTCCATTCTTGCAGGAAACACCAAAAAGATTGTTCTGTTGTTCTTTCACTTCATCTTCTATCAGGTCCTCCCAAAGTCTTTCTGAAGCTGAAGTGGATAGGATAATGAGGAAGTTCCTCAGAGCTCAGATCCAGGTGGGGGGTTTTCCGTCTCCATCTCCCATCAGATCAGTGAGCTCTTAACTTGTATCCCATTCTTTTGTCTCTCCTTCTCTTATCCATCCAGTGATTTTGGAGCCCTTGAATCTAAGATCCTCAGGAGTCGAAGCATTGGATTTGAAGACTGCTTCATCTTTGACTCTGTGTCCCTGACTTGTTTTCTGCCAATCCCCCTAAATCAGGATGAGCCTCAGAGTTGAAGTGTCAGTGCTGCATCCAGGGGGAGGCCTTCAACTCCAAGGCTTTTAGAGACATTGTTTCCCCTGGGAACCTCGGTGTTAGACAGCTTGGGTCCGACTCCTCCCTCATGGCAGGAGCCAGGGCAGGATTGGAACTTGGCAGCACCTGGAGTCTTGCCTCCAGTGAGGCTGGCAATGGCTTTTCTGCTTCTTCTGCTTTCAAGGTGATGGAGAAGGCATTTTCTCAAATGAGAGTACATTACTGTCTTGCATCTTTGGATCCTACCTCCATACCTCCTTCAGATCTGACTTCTGAGCCCCTTCACACTATCTGTCAAGGACAGCTGGCCCATATGAGCTTCCACGCAGTTCCTGCACAGGAACTTCCCCTTTCTTCCAGTACATCTCCAGATCATCCCACTTAGGAGGTTCCCCCAGAAGTGATTGTGAAAAAGGAAACACATAAATTCCACTTAGGAATATTTAACTGAAAACACTGACTTCAATGAAGGGGAGGAGTCCCCAAGATCTCCACCAGAAGACATCTCATTTGGAGATATTCTGGAGATCCTTAACCAGAAAGGTTGATGGTCTTATGGCCCCACTTTACAGGAGGAGTCGGTGTTCTTAGAAGCGTTTGGGTCTGGCTCATCTACATCTTGGGTTATCCCTCCAGTGGATGACCTTGTAGATCTTGTGTCTCAATGGGCATGAAAGTAGCTGGATACTGTGGAACCAATTCACTGTTACCCAGACAAGTTTCTTGCTCCATCCATGGATAGGCCTTACTGGAGTAAGTGAGTTTCTGTGGATGCCATAGTTATGGCGGTAGCCACAAAAAAGGAACTGGCTGAACAAAGCTAATGTTTTTCATCGCAGCTGATCACCCTTCAGTTGGTTTCCAGTGCATCCATGAGGTTAATCTCTCATGCAGGAGAAAGTTCCTCATGGGTGCTGGGTTCAAGCATAGCCATCAGTAGACATGGCTGGATGCACTTGTGTGTCTTTGCAGAGCCCTTTAATTCTTCTTTCATCAGTGCTCCTTTTGATGGATTTTCTTTGTTTGGCCCCACAGTAAACACTCTCCCATAGTGAGCAAGATGGAAGGACCTTATCAGCCTTGGGAATCTGTTTTTCTACCCCACAGATATACTTTTCTAGGAATCAGTGCAGAGGTAAAAATATGTGGCTCCAAATGTCAGAAGGACCTTTTCAGGTCTCACAAGGGGAAACATCTCTCAGAGGTGGGGGGGGGGTTAATGGAGGATGCTGCCCTCATGGCAGGGGAGGTCCACAAAACCTAGGGTTTTGAGATTCCTTTTTGGATAGACCCTTTCACCCCTCCTGAAGGGTTGACTGACTGCTGTTCTCTGGAGGCAGTCGGGGGACACTTGTCTCTGCACCAGGACGTCTGGGCATCTATCACAAAAGACACTTGGGTGCAAAAAAAATTATATCCAGAGGGTACTTCATTTCTTTTTTTTTGAAAAGCACGCCACTCAAATGTAAAAATTTCCCTGATGTTCCACCCAATTAACAGGAGTTAGTAGCCCTAGAATTTCAAAAGCTGCTAGACAAAGGAGTCATCCAAGTGGTCAGAACTTACTCAAGGTTCTTTTTAGTGTCAAAGAAAACAGGTGACCTGAGGCCAGTTCTGGAACTCTGCATTTTAAATCAGTTTGTAAAGAACTCCAAGTTCCAGATGGTCATGGTTCAGTCCATTCTACCTCTTCTACAGAAGGACGACTAGATGTGCTCTCTAGGTCTCCAGGATGTGTACTATCACATCAAAATGAACAGACACTCCTGTTGATATCTGCAGTTTGAGTTGGGGGCCAGTCATTAGCAGTTCAGAACCCTGCCCTTTGATCTCACCACAGCCCCCAGGGTGTACACCAAATGCATGGCAGTGGTAGCAGCTCATCTCAGACTGCTCGGATTCAGAGTGTTTCCTTATTTATATGACTGGGTCCTCACCACCCCAACCAGGCACTTCATCAAAAAGGCCAGGAAGTACTTACTCCATTTATGTCAGTCTCTAGGAATCACAGTTATTTATGCCAAGGCCCATATATAGCCAATTCACATCTTGGAGTTTATAGGAGCTCAACTGGACACAGTCAGTCAGTCGGCCTGTCTTCCACCAAACAGAGCACAGTCCTTAAGACTATCCTTTATGTTACTTTCACACCCTTTTCCCCCAGCAAAACTGATTCTTCAGGCCTTAGGATCAATGGCTGTAGCTATTACCTTACTATCAACTGCTTGTTTCCACAGTGTGTTCTTCAATGAACTCTAGTGGTTCAATCATCAGTTCTTCAACAGCCTGTGATCCATCGTGTAAAGCTTTTTCAGGTTTGCAGGGACTCCCTGCTTTGGTGGAGACATTCCAATGAAATTTGTCAGGGTCATTCCTTTGTATTCCCATGTCTAGTAGGCACGGTGACCGAGGACACCTCCCAGTTGGGGGGAGCAGTTCTAGGGACATACTTCAAAGGCACATGGCTCATACTGGGAAAATCCAAAGTGCTAGCCGACAAACCTAGAAGGACTGTTCTGATGCCTCATGAGTGGTCTATCAATCAAGGTGTGATGGAAAGAATCATCTGTTGTTGGGGTCAACCTTACTGTGATCTCTTTGCTTCTCCCCTCAAAAATAAGTGCAGCAGGTTCTTTGCCCTAATCCTACCTCAGGAGAAGTCATCAAGAGATACTCTGGTCCACGTTTGGCCCTCTGGTCTCCTTTGCGCTTATCTCACCTTACCCCTAATCCCCAAATTTCTTCAGAAAGCACTCCAGTTGAAGAGCAAAGTTATCCTCATTGCCACCTTCTGGACTCGTCAAGTGTGGTTCCCCTTCCTTTGGTCTCATCTTCTATGTTCTCCTTGGACACTGGATCCCTCTTCAGATCTGATCACCCACCCTACAGGGATGGTTCACCTTGACCTTCAAAGACTCAGTTTGATCACATGGTTTCTCCAATTCCAGTGACTGCTAGACAGCCGAGGCATTCTACCCCGGTTCGCTATATTTTGTTATCATCCGAAAAAACCTCCACTAGAAAGGTATATAAGAGAAAATGGAAGAGATTTTCTTGTTGGGCTCATCACAGAGAACTGGATCCTTTTACTGCACCTGTCCCTGCTGTTTTAGATTTTCTTGCTCCATGTTTTAAGAATGAGCTAGTTTTTCCACCATCAAAGTTCAGTTATCAGTCATTTCCAGTTATCATACTGGGATAATACTTTCCCTCTAGCTTCTCCCAAGTTATACAAAATGTCTCATAAAGGTAGGTTTTTGCTTAGACCTCCAATTAAAGATCATACACCACAGTAGGACCTCACACTTTTATTGCAAAGTTTGACTTGCCCTCCTTTTGAGCCCTCAGCCAAGTCTGATCTCAGGTTTCTTTCTTGGTAGACAATCTTTCTACTAGTGGCCATCACTTCAGCTAGCTGAACTCCAAGCACTCTCCTCAAAATCACTTTACTTGATATTCCACAAAGATAGGGTAACTTTGCATACTAATCCATCCTTTCTGCCTAAAGTAGTCTCTGAAGTGAATATCAACCAAAATGATTAACTTACCTGTGTTCTTTCGAAATGTTTCTAATAAAGGAGAATACATGCATCACCTTTTAGATGTGCATAGACGGTTTCGTTTTTGTCTTCATAAGAAGAAGATTTTTAGAAAAACTGATCAATTTTTCATTTCCCTTGTCCCCAATACATTGGGAAAGACATTCTTTAAAGTTACTTTAGCTGAATGGTTAACAGATTGCATTTCATATGTTTATTCTGAATGAGGTTTGCCTTTCTTGAGACCTCCAAAAGTTCACTCCACTAGATTCATGGCTACTGCATCTGCTTTCTGGACCAGAGCTTCTATTGATGATATATGTGCTGCAACCACTTGGTCCAATGTTCATAGCTTTATTTCTCATTACTAAATTGGATTCAATCTCCAGAGGCAGAGTTGCGTTTGGTTCTGCAACATCTTTCCATGAGGGCCAACCAAGGTTATCTTAGCTGGAGACTCTTGTGTAATTGGTAGAGGAGTGAATGAAAATGACAACATCAGATATAAAAGTTATGTGCACACCATAATTATGCATCTGTGTTGTTTATTTTCATTTTTCCTCAACTTCCTCCCCTTCTTTCCCCTCTCCTTTCATTTGGGGGCAGTCTGATAGAATATTGGAACCACTGTTCCTGTTTGAGTCCCTATTCTGTCTTTATCTTGTGTGTGGGTATAACCTATTTTTGTGATAGAACAACAAACTTGATGTGAGTAATGCAGCAGTAATGGGCATTATGGGTAAAGGATGGAGCTTGAGAGTTGGACCAAGAGTCTGAAAGAAATTCAACCAAGCCAGATCCAAAGTCAAATCCAAGACCCATTCATTGAGGGAAAATAAAAATGAACAACACAGATGCATAGTTATGGTGAGTACATACCTTTTATTTCCATCATCCTTCTGAGTCTGTTGGAGCAGTATTTAAAATATGAAATCTGATGTTGGTCCTTTGTGCCTCCATTATTTTTGGCTTTGTCCGTAATTCCTGTGCTAAAAGGTTGAGAGGTACGTGCAGCAATTTTGTGGGTGCCCAGGTGTCACGTCTTCATCAGGCCCGCCTTATTTCCAGGTCCATTTCTAACCCTGGATTTAATAGTACATGAAGAAAACTATCACCTTTACTAAGAGGCTGTCTTACTTTGTTTTTATACACTTCAGGTATAAGTAGTAACATATTTATTTTTAGATTTGAATCAAAGTTGTACAGACTAGTACAAACGTTCTTGGCTGAGAGAAAGTCACCTGGTTGCAGTACTGTGGATCTGGGTTAATACATAGAGCATAAGAGTTGGTAGAACTGACATGTGAAGAAAGATGAACAGCTGATTGTGGGACAGTTCTTTCATCTTGAAGGAATGAAGGCCAGGAAGGGTCCACAGTTATACTGTCTTCTGGGGAGGGTGACATACATGTGTTTTGTTCATTTACTTTCAATATGGGCAGAGGAAGAAGAAAAGCAGTCTGACTCCCCAGGAGCTATATCCACATCACGACATTGCTTCAGGAAAAGCCATCTAACAGCAAGGTAAACACACATTAGATCAATCCATATAAATCACATAAAATATATTTCACACAGTTTCCTTGGATTATTCCTTCAGTATTTGTGTATTCTCTGTGTTCTCAGTGAACAGTAATGTGCCATGTTCATTTTCAGGATCTGCACATAACACTAAAGCAGGTTTTGTTGTCTTAGTTTGAAAATAGTATCCTACATTAAAGTACCCATCTAAGTAAGGCTGGCGTTAGGAAATGATTATGCATTTGAAAAAAAAAAAGAAACTGGAGGGGCTCATGAATTAAAAGGCAGCGTGTTGAGAGAAAGCTGTAGAGAATTTTGTAATTGCTATGGTAGAATTTAACTAGAAAATATATTGAAGCTTAATTTAAGGAACTAGTGTACTATTTTTGGTTACTTTAGAAGGTACAGCAGACAGCAGAATGAAAGTGTTATGTATCTGGTGAAATGGGGTGATTGCTGTCATTCATATGCCTGTATAATCTAGAGCCTGGATCAGCTTCTTAGCACATGACAGCTACACGGATGATGACAGAAAGAGCAGTGCTGCACACACTGGAGGGGTGATTAGCAAGTGCATTCGATCTTTCTGAAGGCTGACCAATGCTTGCTTTGTGGCTCATGTTGTCGTACTTTGCTTGTGGGACTTCTGTATATCGAACACTTATAAATGTAAATATTACTAGGTTATATTTACTGAAATTAAACCAAGAACTAAACAGGAGGTGACATTGTTTTTAAAATGTTACATAGCTAAGAGTAAACTGAGAGATTACTAGTGTGTGTCTGTGTGTGTGAGAATGTGGGGGCGATGTACATATGTATTAATAGTTGTATTTCATGCATACACACACACTTGTATGCTTTAAATCATAGAAATGACAAGAAATTAAAAATAGCTCTGTTAAGTAAAGACAAAGAAGCTGTTAGTTTTGACTTGGTTTTGTATTTCTTCACGTATAAAGGAAGTCATCCTTACCCTGGAAGATCGTCTGAAACCATTGGTGGAGGCAGAACTCTCAGTTCTAGTGGAAGTGTTGCACAGACCTGAACGACTCTTTATACAAAGCATGGATACTAAACAGCGGCACGAGAGCAAGGGCTTCATCTCCAAGTATGTAAACTTGTGCATTTATCTGCACTATTTTTTTTTTTAAATAGCAGTTTATATGATGTTATAGAAGGTTGCACTGTGTAGTCATAAGCAGTAACTGAATGCAAACAAATTTCTTTTTAGTTAAGTTATTGTGTGTGTTTATTTTGTTTTTCAGTCCTGATAAATTTGTCTTTCTTGTTTTAGGTCCCAGTATGTTGACTATAAGCATAAATGTAAGGCATGAAGGAACTCATAATGTAATATTTTAACAAAGGAAAATATTCTTCTGTGAGTTGTTTTGAGCAACAGTTCTTCAAACCTTGTCACAGTACCCAGCAAGAAAGAGCTATTTGTCCAGAGTCACTTGGTTCTGCCATGGGAAGAGCCTACTCATTGATGGTAGACTTGAATGGAAGGACCTTAGGAAGTCTTTTTTAATTTTACATCATATTTCTTCTGCTAAGCAAATATTTGAGGATTAATGCTCAGCCTTCAGAGTCACTTTGATGAGTCCTTGCCCTGAAGCAGATCTTAATTTGGGAGAAGCTGTTTTATGTATCGTACCTTCCCACGTCTAGACAGGTTGCCAAAGAGCAGGGCTGCAGTGTCTGCAGTGAGGGGCATTATCCATTCATGTAAGTGATTCAGCCCATTTGGTAACCTCGAACCCCTCCCCTGGACAAAGGTACCTCCTGTCAAGAACCTGGCCTCCATCACTGACTGACTGTTAAATATATACCACTCATACATGCTATCTTCTGTACTCTCAAGGAGAGAAAAGCATCTTCCTTCCTCTGCCATCTGGTGGCAATCAGGATCTTGACAGCACAAGCATAGACCTTGTCTCTGCACTATTGATCTAGTTGATTTAGGAGAGATGCCTTCCCTTTGCATAAGTGCCACTGTATTGCCAGCAGGTAAATCCCCCATGGTTTACTTAGACATCTCGGATAGTGAGCCTTTATCAACAAGTTGATCTTGGGACACTGATGAATTGTGAAAATTGGTTGCTAAAAGGTCTTTGTTTGGAATCTCATTAATGGCCTTGTTGACATCTGAGCTAGTCACATTTTATAACTTTTTGAATGGCCTCACTGGCACCCTTGTGAAGTTTATTCATGGGAGAAGAGTTAGACTTCCTCAGATTTAGATCCCTTTCCCTATTCAGTCTTTGGCCATCACATATCCAATTTAAGAAGATGTCCCTGTCTTGACCCCTGTCTGAGTAGGGGACCTCAGAAGAGATTTTCATGGTCATCCTCCCTCCCATAAAGGCAAGTAAATTTAGAACTCTGTCAGGCTGGTGCAGGTATAGTCTTTAAATATAGCTTTATCTTAAATCTGGGCATTATATTCCCTGTATCCCCAGGATTCCAAAACAGAAATGGTTTGCCTAACAGAAAAACACAGCCAAGCCTACTTCACTGAATCTGGTAGGTCAAACGGGCTTGCATTCAAAGTGTTTTACTTGAGCATTGCCCCTTCCATTCCCACATCCTTTGCTAGGTGCTAAGCTCTCTACATGCCTTAATACAGCTATCCCCGAGGTTGTCAAAGGTTATAAGTACTTTCATCAGATGCCCATTCAGTTTATCAGCTTTGACTGATGAGGCTTTGATGTGTGCTACCATCAAGAAGAATGAATAAATTTCCAAAGTCCAGCCTGCATGACCCAGAATGTGATAAACTTCTTTTCTGGATGGAATGTGATAGTCGTCTGTAAGTCTATGAAGGACAGAGCCATTTATCCTCTCTTTGAGTACCTGGACTTTCTAGAACTTTCTTTCAGGACTGTTTTCTCTGTGCTGCCAGGTTTGCAGCAGACTCATAATAATGACATGAATGGCTCCCGAAAAGGTTCCCTGTAAATTGTTTTAG